>NW_019942537.1:0-40361 GCF_002910315.2 Salvelinus sp. IW2-2015 | reverse complement strand
AACCCCTTCTCTGCGTTTTATACAACTCTGTACGCGTTGACCTCTCTCCACTACTGTACTGCACCAGTGTTATTGTGWTAGAATGGCAGGGTGGGGTGGAATTGTTTCATATAGATTCTAGAATCTAGACGATGCCAGTGAGTTCCGTCCACTCACGCCCACCACATCCAGAGAGAGCAACACAATACTGTTATTATCTCCTCTACCCTGCTCTGTTGTCAGCCTGGCTTCCTGGACAATCACTGTTTTGTTGCTATGCTCCTGCCCTGCCTGCGTCCGAGCCCAGAAATACTGCCTGTTTTTTCCTGAATTTACCATTTGTCTGGCCGTAACACAGCCCCGAGAGCATGTGACTAGCTTGTATCACTAGATTCGCTACCAATCATGTGCTGTATTTACAGTGGGCTAGAAAGGAGTGGACACTGGTCCATTTGTTTGACTAAACTGTTGTTGGCCAATGCTCTCTGGGATATGAACACTTTAAGCAGCTGTCTTAAGGATATGAGTATGAGGAACCAACTGTGAATGCGTTTTGGATCGGTGCCATCYTGTACTTTTTAGGAGCCTATAACACTTTATAACCTACCAGTATAGAAACCTTCTTGGCCAGGCCTCCCTTGCAAGACACATTATTAATCTCAGTGGGAGTTCTTGATCAAAGTAAAAATACCCTTTTTTAGCAATTTGTTTGTGTATCTGTTCTTATCCATCTTCTGTCTCTTCTCCGATGGCTCTGAAAGTAGCTGAATATAGTATATTAAAGTGCAGTTGGCAGAGCAGAGAGCAGCACCCCGATGCTGTAGGAATGTAGCCTGCACGGGTGTCAGAGAGAATTCCACATATGTCTTCCGTTCAGAGCGGTGCTTTGATGTGACCTGGCTAGTGGTGAAGAGGCTAAAGACCCTCAGCGCCTCTCCTCTCCTGCTCCAGAAGTGCCTCATGGCTGAATGGGCCTGCTGCTGGCTCACTGTATGGCAACTTGGATAAATATTCTGCTAATATTTGGAATGGAGGACTCAAGATTTATGTTCAGAGGACATGAGGTTGCATAGTACTCAAGGCTAGCCTGGTGTCTCACTCACTGATGTACCATGGCTTTGAATTTTCCGTTAAGGATATGTAGACTTTTTTTTTTTAACAACGTCTGGTTCTCTCTGCTATGATCGGTGTTCATTTTATTTAAATTAACTAGGCAAGTCAGTTAAGAACACATTTTTATTTACAATGACGGCTTACCGTGGAACAGTGGGTAAACTGCCTTGTTCAGGGGCAGAACGACAGATTTTTACCTTGTCAGCTCGGGGATTCGATCTCGCAACCTTTCGGTTACTGGCCCCATGCTCTAACCACTAGGCTACCTGCCGCCCCTTAATGTTGGTGTCCGCTCACCTTTCGTCATTATTTTCTGTAGATATGATTGATAAGATATAAATTGACAGCATTAATTTGTAGACATTAATTAAAGACGTATTATACCTTTTCCCACACTGCATTTTGTTACAGAGGTTAAAGTGTTGCAGAATGTTCTGAAGTAAGAAGGAGCCGTGAAAGGGTTTAGCTTCATCTCATATCCTCAGTCTATACATCCTAACCAGCCAGTTAACTTGCAGAGGACCAAACACAACTGTGAGATGGGCTGCCTGCTGGGTTATGTGCAGCCTATGAACTTTTAAACTGAACCTTCAGTTTAAACCTCATCGCTCTCTCTGTTTGGCGGGATCCACCCTGACACTTCTCCTCTTTTCATTCCCCCTCCCTCTTTCATGATCTCTCGTACTCCTTCCTTTCTGTTCTCTCTCTCTCTCTTTCGCTCCCTCTTTCTCTCTCGCTCGCTCTCACTTTATCTCTCTCTCTCTCTGTAAAGCCTGTGTGGTCTTAACTCTTGATGTGAGTGGTACTTAGCTCATACAGGATGTGGTCCTCTCACTCCTACCCTTCTTTCTACTATTACCCCCCTCTCTCTATCTGTCTCCTAGTACTACGTGGTGTCATACAGTGATAGTGTGGTTTCTCTGTGGTCTAACTGGTGTGTTATCTCTCTCCTCAGTACTCTAGGGGAAGCCTGGGCGCAGCTGAAGAAGAGTTTGACTGAAGAGGCTGAGGTTCACCTCAAGTTCTCCTCTAAGGTACTGTATTGCACTGGACTGTATTCTTTACACAAAGAAAACACTTCACATTTTGGGAATTATTTTCCACATGACTTCAATTCACAGTACAGCCTATTTAACATTGTGTCCCGTGGTTTTGTAACACTTAATTGAGGCCTATTTACTCTCTGGCCCCTTGCTGCGAAGTACACATGTATGATTGGTTTGTCTTGGGAGCGAGAGAGGGGTGTGGGGGTGTGTATTGTGTGTGTGAGAGAAAGAGAGGTTCCAGCCAGGAGCCCAGCTGGACTGAGGAAAACAACGTCAGTGTTTCAATTCTCTGGAGACAGACAGACACACACAGATGTGCTGTATTTAGTACAGCTTGAGGTTTAGGGGGGAGTATGAGAGATGGAAGCAAAGAGTGAGAGAATGAGCAGAGTTTTATCTAGGAAAGGGGGGGGGAGAGAAAATGAGCAGATTTGAATACATTCTTCATGCACCTCCTATCTCTTCAATAGCTATTTATTATCCTTAAATCTGTGTCCTATTCAATCAGGTTTCTGCAGTAATTTAATAATGTTTCCTCCTGCATTGTGCATTTCATAATTTACTGATTTGCCCGTATAATTTCTATAAACTGTTTATGGGTAGGAGTCTGTCTCCCAACCGTAAATAATCTCCTGGTCCTAAGCAGACACTCTTCAGTAGAATCAAAGCAGCTCACAAATCAAACTCTACATTGACCTACTTTTATGTTTTAGAGAGACACATTTGTGACTATAACTCATTGACAGCTCTGTCAGATAAACACGTTTTATGGGTAAAAGGGGCTTTTGTAAATAGCTGTCCCTTAGCCACTAAGGATATGAGATACAGGCATAGAAAAACAAGACAAAAACAACACAACTGTCAACACAATATATCATTATTATAGGAAAGGCCATGGCCAGCTGTTTTTACTAACCACATGACTTAAACAGGAAAACCCCCAGGTAATGTTATAGGCCTTCCTAACAGTTGTCTCCAATGAGGTCTGCATGTATTGTTCTTGAACTCTTTCAGCTCCAGAGTGAGGTGGAGAAGCCTCTGTTGACTTTCAGAGATAACTTTAAGAAGGACATGAAGCGGTTCGACCATCACATCGCAGAACTACGGAAACATCTGGTCGGACGGCACACAGCCGTGGAGAAGGTACGCATCCTGACGCAACGAGGCGCAACAAACACATACACATGCAGGCACACACACATACACAAAAATCTACGTTTACATTTTTGTCATTTAGCAGACGGTCTTATGCAGAGCTACTTACATTAGTTATACAAAAGTTGACGCAATAATAACCGTCCATGCACTTTGCAGCTGTAGAATTTCAGGAATCTTCTCACATGAGATTAAAATTCCACAACTTGTCCCTAAGTAGAGGACCATTTCCTGTCAACACACACACACACACACACACACACACACACACACACACACACACACACACACACACACACAAACACTACCTCTGTGCTTCTATAAATAATGATTGGACCGATCCCTGTAGCTACCATAGACTTGTCAACTGCTCACCATCAGTTATTTAGACATTCATAATGCATGGCTAATAGCAAGTAGTAGCCTACCGCAGGGTAGGCAACCCTGTTCCTGGAGTGATTTTGTTCCAAGAAGGCAATGACGTCCAACTGAGCTAAATTCAACACACCTGGTCTTCCAGGTTGGTTAAATCAAAAACATGAAGTGCCTGCAGCACTCCAGAACCAGGGTTGCCTACACCTGGCCTACTGAAATACCCTCTGGTATGTCCCCATTCGCTTTGTTATAAGCGTTCTTAACAGGTTATAACAATGTTATGACAGCCTTTATAACATCTGAATGCATCTCTAGGCTTGTAAAGCTCTAGCGGACAGACAGAAGGACCTGGAGGTGAAGACTCAGCAGCTATAAGCATTCATAACAGCTTTTATAACATCTTAATATATTTCTGTAGGCCCGTAAGGCTCTAGCGGACAGACAGAAGGACCTGGAGGTTAAAACGCAGCAGATGGAGATCAAACTAAGCAACAAGATCGAGGAGGACATCAAGAAGGCCCGGCGGAAGTCCACACAAGCAGGTCAGAGTCCAGGTCAAAGGTCAAACCAAAGGTCATCAGTCACTGTGGGATTAGCCAGTGGGGTCAAAGACTCACATGTTTGTTATAACTGATAGGGGTGTCATTAATTACGTCCCCTTCTGGGTGTCTGAGTATTTTATCTGTACAGATTACAGGTTCTTATAGTACAAATCTTACCAAGTGAGACTAGATGTAGCTAGCTAACACCTAACTTTAAACAAAAAGTTGTTTATGACTTGCTTAACAGACACTCTAAACTATATACAAACAGTCGTCATGACTGTGCGGTCAGTGTTATGTCCAATGGCATGTTGCCGTGGAGACAGAGTACACATGCAGAATAGCAAATATAGCAATAAACAAGAAGAAAAGGAAAGTTCCTATAAGGAAGCTCTTGAAGCTGGCAATGGTGCAATGAAACAGAAAGGTGTCTTGAGGCTGAATCTCATCCCTCAGGGGCATGTTTAAGGGCCTCCTTTTTTGACTATCAGATGGAGATGGCACTGCAAACCATGTGTTTTAATCTATCTGTACAGTAGACATTTAACTGTGTATGAGTCACTGGTTTATCAGCAGTTTCACTGAGACTGGGGGGGGGGGGTCTGTGGAACGACATGGAGAACAGAAACGCAGTGTAGTGCATCTCTAGGCCTGTAGACAGGCGTGGGTGTGGGGGGTTATCTCTCTCCATGCTTCCCTCTGGAGGCTAACCTTCTGGCAGTGAGGGAGGGAGGGAGGGAGGGAGGGAGAATGCTGTAGACAAAATGTAGTTATACGGTTAGAGATTTGGAAAAGTAACTGTTGAGAATAAACAGATGACCTCATCCGGAGAGTGACATCATGGCTGGACCATACACTCACATCCTGGCTCGCCAGATACTCGCAGTGAGAGGTGGATGAACACACACACTCTCGCACAAACTTGCTCACACTCGCGCACACACGCGCTCACACACCACACACACTCACACCTCCTCTTTGCTTGCGTAGTCTGTGTGAAAAGCAGCAGCAGTTGTTTGTGACGATGGTGATGGTGGTGCGTGTGCCAGCTATGACAGTCGTGTGAAGGAGGCAGAGAGGACAGAGAGAGAGCGCCAACACACAACACAACGCATCTGCTTAGCCTTTAGCAAGGCTACATTCTCAGTCCCAGTCCCCATAGATATGTTCTCTACCCCTGACTAAAGGCAATTCATTAAACACAATGTACTGTGCCTCTCCAAATACATACTATTAATTACTAAGTCTTAAGGGAAGTAAACACAGCGTGGGATAATAGGTTTGAACATGCACGTTAGGATGATCTCAGTGTCGACATTCAGGCAATAACTGATGAAGCAGAGAAGTTTGGAGAGAAGGGAAGGGAGAGAAGGGAAGGGATTGACCATCACTGTCTTGGGTTAGTCACACATCATTGTAATTTTAGAGGCATCGCTCTGATTTTATTTTATGAGTAGGGTATGTTAGGCTACATACATGTTCTTGTCGGTATGTATTACACTGTAATCAGAATGTATCAGACTGAACTGTGTATTATTCATATTGCATCTGATGATGTGTTAGGAAGAGTAGCTGCTGCTTCAGGAGCTAATGGGGATCCTAATAAAATACAAACAAATAAAACACTATCTAAGACTGAAATCGGATATAGATTCCTTTATAGCAGGTTGTACTGCAACGTGAGCCTTAGTTATCGTTTTTTTGTTGGCGCTAAGGTTCAAGGAGAAGAAGGAAGAGGGCGTTCTCTTTTGTAAGTTCATATTTAGACTGGGGCTCCCCCTGCTGGATAAGTTATTGAACATGCATCATAAACCCAGAAGAGAGAAAGGTGCCAGCCAGTGTCCAAAGTATAGATAGGTTTGTCTAAACATTATTTTTGTCTCTACCAGGAGATGACCTGATGCGCTGTGTCGACCTTTACAACCAGTCCCAGTCCAAATGGTTTGAGGAGATGGTGACCACAAGCCTGGTGAGACTCATCTGTAGTTCATATTCTCCTTTGGATTTCCTCCTTTTATTAAAAGTGACTCTGTATGTAACTTATTGCTTTGGTAGCCTGGGTGCTAGTCTGTTTCTACTCCAGCCATCTCCAAAAACGGTGAGGCTGGCTATCGAGGCGTTGGTTTTAACGACAGAAAGGAGGAATCTGAATCATGTCTTGTAAAACCCCGTTCCCTTCAATCCATTCTGTCCATCAGGAGTTGGAGAGGCTGGAGGTAGAGAGGGTGGAGATGATACGACAGCATCTGTGTCAGTACACCACCTTGCGGCATGAGACGGACATGTTTAACCAGAGTGTAAGTCAAGCACCACCTCGTAGTACCTCTAGAGGGCACTAAATGCCTTGTTTGTTTTTTTRCCACACACAAACATACAGGGCATTGATTGTTTTTCCACCTGCCCCTGCAGACGATGGAGCCAGTGGATCAGCTGTTACAGAGTGTGGACCCAGCTAAAGACCGAGAGCTCTGGGTCCAGGAGCATAAGACAGGAGACATCAGGCCTGTGGACATTGAGATATAACACACCTGGTTCCCAGGGGTCACACACGTGGATCCACAAGCATCAATCTATACTAGGGCTTCAAGACCTTAGCCCCTTTACTAAAGTCAACTTTGAGATATTATGGACATCCCGAGAAATGAGAATAAGTCATGAGAGAGAGAGAGAGAGAGAGAGAGACTTGATGCCCTTGAGTATTCTATATGTATGGTAGACAGACAGTGTTCATTATGACCTAGAGGACTACTATAGGGAAGACAGGTGTGTATATGGGCCAAACTCAGGTGAGGGGAATGTATTACCAACATAAACAAACGGCATGGCTATTTTGACATGTACGTAATCTATGGTCTACAGTACAAGCCTGTGGGACTGAGGCTGTGTGAGCTATAACCCCAAAACAAATTCTGTAAATGGTTGGCCAACTGAAATACTGACGCAAAGGTTAATTATGAAATTTAACAGCTACTGCTGCTTTTATGTAATAACCGTACATCATATGCATTCCAATTTATAGATTATATTTTATCTGCGCCACTAAATTGAAACTAAAGTGAGGTGAACAAAAGGTTTTTAAGGTGAATATTGATTCTGCAAACGTATATCAAATGGGTCGTTTGGAAGAGAGCTTGACACAAATTGAACAGATCTACAATGTATTGTGACGTTTTCCTTACTGTTGAAGTGATCAACATTTGAATTATAGTCTCTAAGGGGGCAGTACAACTGGGATGCTGTTACAAGGGAATGTGCTTTTGTAAATACAAGATGAATATACTGTATGTAAGATAATGGGGTGTAGAAGTAAAACATCTAGAGAATGAAGGATGTAAAATAGTGGAATCCGCAGTAAAACAGATGATATATATATATATACATTACACAGGAGTGATGGTACAGATAATATATTAAAGTGATATTACACAATGATTATTTTTCTACTAAATGAAATGACGACAACGTTGTTTCAGAGACGTGCTAACTGGGTGTAGATCCTCAACTGAAGTTGAAATGGTTACAGTATATCATGATCCCGTTTCTCTCCTGTAAGTATTACGTACATGTTACTACTGTTCCATGCACACGCATACATGTTGTACAGACTTTTCCATTTATTGTTTGTTTGGTGCAACAAGAGCCTTGAAKGTTCCAAGGATTCTGCATATGGACATAACTGCTGAATGTTTGGCATTAATGTCTTTGCATTGATATGGTAAATATATAGATATACATTTTATGTTACATCTATCTCTGGTAGTTCCTTTCTGCTGTTTTTTATTTGACAATAGAACCAGGTGATTTTTGTAGGTGTTTGTGTTTCTGGCAAATTATCTTGAGGGTACAAGAAGACATTTAAGGAATGAAAAAAGGTTTTATTTCTTAACACATTTTTACATTCAACAATAAAATGCTTTGGACAAGTAATGTAAAAAATGTTTTGGCAGTGATATATATGTCTGCACATTTATATAATGGTAAACTTTGATATAGCATCTTTGTCCAAAATTCTGGGAACAGTGTATTTGGATAGTCCATCTGTAGATGCTCTACAGACGGTCGTACTATCAACAAACCATCTGTTGATAAGCAATTGCTTGCTAAGGTTACGGTTAGGTTTGGAATAAGGGTTAAGGTTAGTTAGTAGATGGTTTGTTGAAGTGTTACTGATAGTCTGGAGCATCTACAGATGGACTAGCCAAATAAAGTGTTACTGAAATTCTTACTCGACATGCAAGCGGGTATAACCTCAGATGCCAGTGGAAGACTTGCGATACAAATGCAGATTTCAGGTAAGGATATTGCCCCCTAGTTGTAAAAGGTCATGCACATTACTGCTATATAACTTTACTTGGTCAAACTCTTTGGATGAGCAAGTAGAATGAGAGTCAAAAGTGAACACAAATTTTCCTTTAACTTCTCTATGTAGGTATTTAAACTGTCTATCAATGTCTTTATAACCAAGCATCAATTTTATATTTTTTTACAGAACATTTGAGCTGTAGAATATAAATGTGATGAAGTTTTTAATAAGAGTGGTTTTGGTTATCATCAGTATTATGAACTGAATCACAAACAAATACCTAGGATGGATTAAATCATACGATCATACGATGAAATCATCAATCTCATTAACATTAACATTGTTGTTATACAGTTGAAGTCGGAAGTTTGCATATACCTAGGTTGGCGTTATTAAAACTCGTTTTTCAACCACTCCACAAATTTCTTGTTACAAACTATAGTTTTGGCAAGTCGGTTAGGACATCTACTTTGTGCWTGACACAAGTCATTTTTACAACAATTGTTTACAGAGATTATTTCACTTATAATTYATTCACTGTATCACAATTCCAGTGGGTCAGAAGTTTACATACACTAACTTGACTGTGCCTTTAAACGGCTTGGACAATTCCAGAAAATTATGTCATGGCTTTAGAAGCTTCTGAAAGGCCAATTTACATKATTTGAGTCAATTGGAGGTGTACCTGTGGATGTATTTCAAGGCCTACCTTCAAACTCAGTGCCTCTTCGCTTGACATCATGGGAAAATCAAAAGAAATCAGCCAAGACCTCAGAAACAAATTGTAGACCTCCACAAGTCTGGTTCATCATTGGGAGCAATTTCCAAACACCTGAAGGTACCACGTTAATCTGTACAAACAATAGTACGCAAGTATAAACACCATGGTACCACGCAGCCGTGTGCCACGTGCGAAAAGTGCAAATCAATCCCAGAACAACAGCAAAGGACCTTGTGAAGATGCTGGAGGAAACGGGTACAAAAGTACCTATATCCACAGTAAAACGAGTCCTATATCGACATAACCTGAAAGGCCGCTCAGCAAGGAAGAAGCCACTGCTCCAAAACTGCCATAAAAAAAGCCAGGCTATGGTTTGCAACTGCACATGGAGACAAAGATCGTACTTTTTGGAGAAATGTTCTCTGGTCTGACGAAACAAAAATAGAACTGTTTGGCCAAAATGACCATCGTTATGTTTGGAGGAAAAAGGGGAAGGCTTGCTAGCCGAAGAACACCATCCAAACTGTGAAGCACGGGGTTGGCAGCATCATGTTGTGGGGGTGCTTCGCTGCAGGAGGGACTGGTGCACTTCACAAAATAGATGGCATCATGAGGGAGGACAATTAGGTGGATATATTGAAGCAACATCTCAAGACATCAGTCAGGAAGTTAAAACTTGGTTGCAAATTGGTCTTCCAAATGGACAATGACCCCAAGCATACTTCCAAAGTTGTGCAAAATGGCTTCAGGACAACAAAGTCAAGGTATTGGAGTGGCCATCACAAAGCCCTGACCTCAATCCCATAGAAAATTTGTGGGCAGAACTGAAAAAGCGTGTGCGAGCAAGGAGGCCTAGAAACCTGACTCATTTACACCAGCTCTGTCAGGAGCAATGGGCCAAAATTCACCCAAATTATTGTGGGAKGCTTGTGGAAGGCTACCCAAAACGTTTGACCCAAGTTAATCAATTGAAAGGCAATGCTACCAAATACTAATTGAGAGTGTGTAAACTTCTGACCCACTGGGAATATGATGAAAGAAATTAAAGCTGAAATAAATATTTCTCTCTGCTATTGTTCTGACATTTCACATTCTTAAAATTAAAGGGGTGATCCTAACTGACCTAAGACAGGGAATTTTTACTAGGATTAAATGTTAGGAATTGTGAAAAACGAAGATTAAATGTATTTGGCTAAGGTGTATGTAAACTTCCGACTTCAACTGTATGTATTGTATACCACAAAATCCAGAAAAAAATATTGCTTTGAAATGTCTGGCACTGCATGTATGTAGGAAAATTGGTTTGGACTTAAAAGTAAAAACATACAAACGTAGGATCTTAATTTGAGAATTGTCCTGCACCGCAGGAAACAAAAACTTGTCGTTTTATTTGAATTTTAAAAAGTCTTCTAAAGTTTAATTTCCACTTTGAAATGTCAGATGTAATTTGCCCAAATGAAAAATGTATCAACCCCTTCAAAAATGGCCATTAATTATAATCCACATTTCCTGCTGTAGCAAACTGGCTCAAATTAAGATCCTACATATATAAGACAGTACATGTTTCTTTGCTCCCACTGGAATGTTTGGTACATCCAACTGACTCCCTCCCTAGGTGCTAGTCTATCATGAGTTTCTTCAGGGAGTTGAGATAAGCTGGGATGAGGGAGCTGACCGAGTCATTGTCGTCGTTGATGATCTTCTCACTTCTACCCTCTGACCCCACGGAACTGGGTGACCTCACGATCCCCCCGGGGTACGGCGTGCTGTAACCCTGGAAACATGCAAGAGGACGAAACATCAGATCAACGTTATGATTACTTACTTGACTAACAACTCAACACAATACATAGAATGTCTATAGAATTTAAAGCACAGATGTGACCCACAGTTTCAGTACAGACAACATTAATGATGATTTGACTATCTTGAATTCAAGTTAATGCGGTAAGGTTGTAGGACTTACAGACGAGTATCCCTTGCTGAAGCTACCGCGGTTCTTGGTCCTGATCTTGGTGAGGGCTGACTCAGCGATGTCTGCCCTTTCTTCAGCATCGTCCAACTCATGTACTGTCTTCCTGTACTTAGCGAGGTTCATGTTGGCCTGCTCCTCCTGTAGGAAAGGTGCAAGTCATGTTGTAAAGACAAAATATGGAGTCTAGAGAACAGAATGAGAGAGACTGACTGAGAGAAAGCAAGAGGAGGGGAAAAGGGAGAGAGAGCGAGAGAAACGGATGGACAGACAGGCAAACAGACAGACGAGCCTCACCGTCTCCTCTACTTGTCTCTTGTAGGCCTTCATCTTGTTCTGGAGTCTCTCCACAAGTTCCTGCATGCGGTGTTGGTTCTTCTGGTCCTCCTCGGACTGGAACAGCAGCTCCTTCAGACGACGCTCGTTCTTACGCAGCGTCTTCACCGTCTCAGCGTGACGCTTCTGCTCCGAGTCCAGCTCCAACTCCAGCTCCTTTACCTAGAGCCAGACACATGGTCAGTCTAGGAAAATATACATTTTGATGCCCACCTTTCCCTGTAAACCTGAAAAACTGGGCAATGCGACAGAAACAACCATTTCAAAGTTTAGGAACAGTGTTTGAGCATATGTGAGTGTGTGTGTGTGTGCGTTTACCTTGCCCTCCAGTTTCTGGATGATCTTCTTGCCTCCTTTGAGGGCCATCTGCTCAGCCTCGTCCAGCCTGGTGCCCATGTCCTTTAACTGGGCCTCCAGACCCTTCTTCACCCGCTCCATGTGCAGGGTGTGGTCCTGCTCTAACCTCAGTTCCTCTGACACACGTGCTCCCTGGAGAAAATATTTATAAATAATGTTCTATTGACAAGTCAATTAAAATCAATGATCCTAATGATCAAACATCCGGTATTGTCCTACCTCACAGTTGGCCTTRTTGATCTTGTCATTGGCTCCTCTCAGTTCGTTCTGCAGCTCCTCATGCTCCTGCTGCAGTGCCTGTAAATCCACATCCAGTTTCCTCCTACCACTCAGCGCTGACTGGAACTACAGCAGGAAACAAAACCACCATGAACTTGACAACATGAGGTTAGCATGGGAGAGGATTGATTCATGTATCGGCTGAAGTTCTGTTCTTCATTGTTTATTCAGTGAGAAACTGAGCGCTTTAAACCTAATGTTCATAATGTAACTAAGCCAGTTTAATTTGATTTAATATTGATGAAAACACTGAACAGAAGGTGTTGCAGTCTGTACTCTACCTGGTTGTTGAGGTCGTTGTACTTCTCGTTGGTCTCTGTAAGCTCAATCTCTAAGGTTTTGCGTTGTCTGTCAGCGTTCTCCAGCGCCCCATGTGTCTCCTCTCCCTCGCTCACCAGCAGGAGGCAGCGTCGCTCCAACACGGCCTGCTCCTCCCTCCGCTCCTCCTGCCCACGCACCTCCTCCTCCAATTGGCCCTGCAGTTCCTAAGAAAGAGAAGGAGAGAAGATGTCAATCCACTAATCAATCAATCACATTCTGTATGCAGCTCCTTTCAGAGGGTGGAAAGAGGAGAGAAAAGGAGGTAGAGAAAGAGGGAAACACTGAAGAAAGAGCCGAGCAAGCAGAGGAGACTGGGTAAAGGAAAGAGCAAGGGAAGAAAGGGGATGAGGAAAAACTAAGGAAGAGGAGGACGAGAGAGCAAAAGAGAGAGGGAGAGAAGCGATGGAGGTGTAGAATCTCACCTTGATCTGCTGCTGCATCTTCTTTGTGTTCTTGGTGAGCTCTATGTTGTTCTTGGTGAACAGGTCCACCTGTAGTTCCAGCTCATTTAGGTCAGACTCCAGCTTCTTCTTCACCCTCAACCCCTCACCACGACCTTTGACCTCCACATCCAGACTGGCCTGAAGGGACTCCATCGCCCTCTGGTGGCTCTTCCTGGAAGGGGAGGAGAGAGAGAAAGAGAGAGGAGGGGCTTATCAATAGAGCAATCAACTGAAGAAACATGGCCGGATTACAGAACGGGTAGGGGGGATTGCCCCCTGGACGTTGGGGCCTCGCTAGATAGCATATGAACATGCCATATGCAATGGCAAAATGTGTAGAATAGCATTATAAAACTTCACATTTTTCTATCTTCCCAATGGCAAAATATGTTGCAATGCAGGAAGTTAGCCATTTTCCCCAAAAGCTAAAACAATTCCTTAAAATAAATCCCTTTCAGTTGAAAAGAAAAAGGGCAGAGGGGAAAAACACATTTTTCTTAAATGAAAATGCAGCTCTATTGACAGTGGGTAACTTTACCTTGCTGCCTCAAACTCCTCCTCTTTCTCCTGGAGTCTCCTCTCCATGTCTCCTTTAGCCTGGGACAGTTCCAGATGCAGACGCAGCACCTTGGTCTCCTCAGCCTGGAGAGGGGGAGGGGGGGAGCAAGCGAGGGGGTGGGAGAGCGAGGGAAAGAAAAGTAGAGAGAGGTGGGTGAATCAACCATTATGCCGAGTAGCCAGGGGGCTCCTGTCTAGTAAGATTCCAGTCCCTGGAGGGCCAGGCTGATTATAGGAGCAGATAGCTGTTGGTGTAGTGTTATCAGTGCCTGGGATCTYTCCGCTCTCGGCCTGCATGACTGGCCAATACTAATTGAAACATGTTGTCTGGGGGCCTTTTCTTCCCTCTCACTGTCAGATCTGCCACATAGCTGCCACACTGTTTCACCTCCACACCTCAGTCTTACATTGTGTATGACGTACGCTGAGGAGAATTTAACTCTTGTGTAAACAGAGATCAAATAATATTGAATGTGACAATGATCTAAGATAACACATTTAAATGCATGTTACGTAATAGTTGTGGAATGCTTGGTGTAGACTTATTTTACTGTAACCATTCCACCCAATATGGCCACCTCCTACTGTAACCTCCATACCTCTAAGGCAGCTTCAGACTCTTCCAATGAGGCCTGCAGCTCCTCCTTCTCCATCTCTATCTTCTTCTTCGTCTTCTGCAGCTCGTGGACGCTCTTGCCTCCATCCGAGAGCTGGTCAGTCAGGTCAACTATCTCCTCTGAGTTAACGACAGAAGAGTTACACTCAGTCACGCAGAAAACACCTCYAGAGAGATCATGAGAATGTTTTTCCCAATAGTTTTCATGTAAATAAAGAGTGTCTAAAACGGAGCCCTGTAGAACACCTAATGGCCTCCATTGTTTCAGTAACTGGAAGTTTTCCTTTTTACCCTGGGCTTTAAACATGTATCATCTCTCACCCTAAGCTACAAGACTGTTTCGCAAGCACAGATTGGGATATGTTCCGGGATTCATCCAGTACATTGAGCAGTTTAACACATCAGTCACCGGCTTCATTAATAAGTGCATCAATGACGTAGTCCCCACAGTGACCGTACGTACATTTCCCAACCAGAACCAATGGATTACAGGCAACATGCGCACTGAGTTAACTTCTTTGGGACAGGGGGGCAGTATTGAGTAGCTTGGATAAAAAGGTACCCAGAGTAAACTGCCTGCTACTCTGTCCTAAAAGCTAGAATATGCATATTATTAGTAGATGTGGATAGAAAACACTCTGTAGTTTCTAAAACGGTTTGAATGATGTCTGTGAGTATAACATAACTCATTTGGCAGGCAAAAACCTGAGAAAAAATCCAACCAGGAAATGGGAAATCTGACGTTTGTAGTGTTTCAACTCTTTGCCTATCCAAGATACAGTGGAAATGGGGTCATGTTGCACTTCCTAAGGCTTCCACTAGATGTCAACAGTATTTAGAACCTTGTTTAATGCTTCTACTATAAAGGAGGGGGGAATGATAGGGGATTGAGTCAGAGGTCTGGCAGAGTGCCATGAGCTGACCATGCYCGTTCACGTGAGAGCGAGCTCTGTTCCATCGCATTTCTGAAGACTAAAGAATTCTCCAGTTGGAACATTATTTAAGATTTATGATAAAAAATCCTAAAGATTAATTCTATACCTAGTTTGACATGGTTCTACGGACTGTAATATGACTTTTCGTCTGAACTATCGCCTGGCKSTGCCAGCGCGTCGTCAGTTTGGATTGTGTACTAAACGCGCGAACAAAAGGAGTTATTTGGACATAAATGATGGACTTTATCGAACAAATCAAACATTTATTGTGGAACTGGGATTCCTGSGAGTGCATTCTGATGAAGATRATCAAAGGTAAGTGAATATTTATAATGCTATTTCTAACTTTGTTGACTCCACAACATGGCGGATATCTCTTTGGCTTGTTTGGGCTCTGAGCGCTGTACTCAGATTATTGCATGGTGTGCTTTTTCAGTAAAGCTTTTTTGAAATCTGACACAGCGGTTGCATTAACTTCTCTAGGGTAGGGGGCAGCATTTTCACGTTTGGATGAAAAACATACCCAAATTCAACTGCCAGTTACTCATCGCCAGGAGATAAGATATGCATATTATTAGTAGATTTGGATAGAAAACACTCTGAAGTTTCTAAAACTGTTTGAATCATGTKTGTGAGAATAACAMAACTTATTTAGCAGGCGAAACCCAGAGGACAAACCATTCAGATTGAATTTTTTTTGAGGTCACTGTCTTTTCAATGAGATTTCATTGGGACACCAGATTTCTAAGCAACTTGCTTGCAGTTCCTACGGCTTCCACTGGATGTCAACAGTCGTGAGAAATAGGTTGAGGTTATTCCTTTGTGTAATGAAGAAATACGGCCATCTTGAAGTCGAGGCACTCCTGGTGTCCTAGACATGCTTTTCAATCAAACAGAACTCATGCTACATATCGTTTTAATCCTGTATTGAACACATATCATCCRGTCTTTAATTTTATCGATTATTAACMTTAAAAAATACCCAAAGTTGTATTACATAAGTAGTTTGACATTTTTTGGCAAAGTTTAAAGGTAACCWTTGCTATATTTTGTCGTCATGTTTGAGCAAGTTGGAACCGGTGTTTTTCTGGATCAAACGCGCCAAATAAATTGACATTTTGGACATATATCGACGGAATTAATCGAACAAAAGGACCATTTGTGATGTTTATGGGACATATTGGAGTGCCAACAACAGAAGCTCGTCAAAGGTAAGGCATGAATTATATTTTTATTCTGCGTTTTGTGTCGCTCCTGCAGGGTTGAAATGTTTTCTCTCTTTTGTTTATAATGGTGCTATGCTCAGATAATAGCATCGTATGCTTTCGCTGAAAAGKCTATTTGAATTCTGACATGTTGGCTGGATTCACAACCAGTGTAGCTTTAATTTGATAACTTTCATGTGTGATTTTTTTCCCAAGCTTTTTGCCAAGTGATACAGTAGCGTCTTGCCTAAACTCAGATTTTTGGATATAAATATGAACTTTACCGAACATAAAATACATGTATTGTGTAACATGAAGTCCTATGAGTGTCATCTGATGAAGATCATCAAAGGTTAGTGATAKATTMTATCTCTATTTATGCTTTTTGTTAATGCTCTCTTTAGCTGGAAACATGGCTGTGTTTTTCTGTGGCTATGTACTGACCTAACATAATCGTTTGGTGTGCTTTTGTCGTAAAGCCTTTTTGAAATKGGACACGTTGGCTGGATTCACAACAAGTGTAGCTTTAATTTGGTGTATTGCATGTGTGATTTCATGAAAGTTTAATTTTTATAGTAATTTATTTGAATTTGGCGCTCTGCATTTTCACTGGATGTTGGCCATGCGGGACGCTAGCGTCCCACATATCCCAGAAAGGTTAAAGGCTAGAACTGCTGCTTTTAAGGTGCGGAATATAAATCCGGACAGTTATAAGAAATGCTGCTACACCCTCCAATGAACCACCAAACAGGCAAAGCGTCAATACATGACTAAGATCGAATCCTARTACACTGGCTCTGACACTTGTCGGATGTGGCAGGGCTTGCAAACTATCATGGATTACAAAAGGAAACCCAGCCACAAGCTTGCCCAGTGACGAAAGCCTACCAGATGAGCTAAATGCTTTCTATGCTCACTTCGATGCAAGCAACAATGAACCATACATGAGAGCACCAGCTGTTCCGGATGACTGTGTGATCATGCTCTCCATAGCCAATGTGAGTAAGACCATTTAAACAGGTAAACATTCACAATGCTGCAAGGCCAGATGGATTACCAGGACGCGTAATCAGAGCATGCGCTGACCAGCTAGCAAGTGTCTTCACTGATATTTTCAACCTCTCCCTGACCCAGTCTGTAATACCCACATGTTTCAAGCAGAACACCATAGTCCCTGTGCCCAAGAACGCTAAGGTAACCTGTCTAAATTACTATCACATCTGTAGCAATGAAATGCMTTGAAAGGCTGGTCATGGCTCACATCACACCATCATCCCAGACACCCTGGATCCACTCCAAATAGCATACCGCCACAACAGATCCACAGATGATGCAATATTGCACTTCACACTGCCCTCTCCTACCTGCACAAAAGGAACAACTATGTGAGAATGCTGTTCATTGACRACAGCTCAGCGTTCAACACCATTGTACCCTCCAAGCTCATCACTAAGATAAGGACCCTGGGATTAAACACCTCCCTCTGCAATTGGATACTGGACTTTCTGACGGGCTGTCCCCAGGTGGTYAGGGTAGGTAACAACACATCCGCCACGCTGATCCTCAACATGGGGTCCCCTCAGTGCTGCGTGCTTAACCTCCTACAGTACTCCCAGTTCKCCCATGTCTGCGTGTCCGCACACGAATCCAACACCATCATTAAGCTTGCTGACGACACGACGATGATAGGCCTGATCACCAATGACGATAAGACAGCCTACAGGAAAGAGGTCAGACACTGCCAGGACAACAACCTCTCCCTCAATGTCAGCAAGACAAAGGATCTGACTACAGGAAACGGAGGGCCGAGCACGCCCCATTCACATCAATGGGGCTGTAGTGGAGACGGTCGAGAGCTTCAAGTTCCTCACGGTTCATATCACGACAGACCTATCATGGTCCCAGTCACGACAACGCCTCTTTCCCCTCAGGATGCTGAAAAGACTTGGCATGGACCTTACAGCTGCACCATTGAGAGCATATTGACTGGCTGCATCACTGCTTGGTATGGCAACTGCTCGGATCCAACCGCAAGGCACTACAGAGGGTAGTGCGTACAGCCCAGTACATCACTGGGGTCAAGCTCCCTGTCATCCAGGACCTCTATACCAGGCGGCATCAGAGGAAAGCCCTAAAAATTGTCAGACTACAGCCACCCAAGTCACAGTCTGTTCTCTCTGCTACCGCACGAGAAGGGGTAACGGAGCTACAAGTCTGGGACCAAAAGGCTCCTGAAAAGCTTCAACCCCAAAGTCATAAGGCTGCTGAACAGTTAATTAAACAGCTACCTGGACTTTCTGCTTTTCACCCCCTTCCTACAGTACATTTTCAATCACCTAAACAAACCTACAGTTGAAGTCGGAAGTTTACATTCACCTTAGTTCAAATGTATTTGGCTAAGTTATTCACAATTCCTGACATTTAATCCTAGTAAAAATTCCCTGTCTTAGGTCAATTAGGATCACCCCTTTATTGGTCCCGTGTGGCTCAGTTGGTAGAGCATGGCGCTTGCAACGCCAGGGTTGTGGGTTCAATTCCCACGGGGGGACCAGGATGAATATGTATGAACTTTCCAATTTGTAAGTCGCTCTGGATAAGAGCGTCTGCTAAATGACTTAAATGTATTGTAAGAATATGAAGTGTCAGAAATAATAGTAGAGAGAATTATTTATTTCAGGTTTTTTAGCCTGGCTTTTTTATGGCAGTTTTGGAGCAGTGGCTTCTTCCTTGCTGAGCGGCCTTTCAGGTTATGTCGATATAGGACTCGTTTTACTGTGGATATAGGTACTTTTGTACCTGTTTCCTCCAGCATCTTCACAAGGTCCTTTGCTGTTGTTCTGGGATTGATTTGCACTTTTCGCACCAAAGTACATTTCATCTCTAGGAGACAGAACACATCTCCTTCCTGAGCGGTATGACGGCTGCGTGGTCCCATGGTGTTTATACTTGCGTACTATTGTTTGTACAGATGAATGTGGTACCTTCAGGTGTTTGGAAATTGCTCCCAAGGATGAACCAGACTTGTGGAGGTCTACAATTTGTTTCTGAGGTCTTGGCTGATTTCTTTTGATTTTCCCATGATGTCAAGCAAAGAGGCACTGAGTTTGAAGGTAGGCCTTGAAATATTTCCACAGGTACACCTCCAATTGACTCAAATGATGTCAATTAGGCTATCAGAAGCTTCTAAAGCCATGACATAATTTTCTGGAATTGTCCAAGCTGTTTAAAGGCACAGTCAAGTTAGTGTATGTAAACTTCTGACCCACTGGAATTGTGATACAATGAATTATAAGTGAAATAATCTGTCTGTAAACAACTGTTGGAAAAATGACTTGTGTCATGCAGAAAGTAGATGTCGTAACCGACTTGCCAAAACTATAGTTTGTTAACAAGACATTTGTGAAGTGGTTGAAAAACGAGTTTTAATGACTCCAACCTAAGTGTATGTAAACTTCCGACTTCAACTGTATTACCTCAATCAATCACACCAACTACCTCATCGTATCCCAGTACACTGACTCGGTACCGGTACTCCTTGTATTTTGCCTCTGTATAGCCTGGTTATTGTTATTTTGTGTAACTATTTTCATTTGATCTATTTATTAATTTTCTTACTTTTTAACAGCATTGTTAGGAAAGGGCTCGTAACTAAGCATTTCACAAAAACTACACTTGTTGTATTCGGCGTATGTGACAAATAACATTTGATTTGATCCTSGTAGCCCTTGTTCCAGGGCTTTATACTGTGGTATTTAACCCTCACCCTGGTAGGCCTTGTTCTCTCTGCGTAGGGCATCTCCCTGTTCCAGAGCCTCTTCATGGGCCGTCTTCAGTTTGAAGAGCTCCGTGGCGTGCTGTCTGCTCTCCTTCTGACAACCCTCCACCTCCAACACCAGCTCCTCACACTTCTGCCTCCAGTCACCCAGCTGCTTCTCCAAGATGCGCTGTTTCTTATCCAGCGCCTGGCCACAATTACTAGCCTGGAAGGAAGAACAATGAAGGTAGAGGGATTGGTCATTATCACCCGCCAGCTACCATTTATCAGTTATGACCAGTTATTAATTGATTACATTGATAAGGTAGGTTATTCAGCTCCTCTGCCATGTTTTAATGTGTCCTCTTACCTTCTCCATGTCTATACAGAGGTCCTCCACCTCTCCCTGTAGTCTCTGCTTGGTCTTCTCCAGAGAGGAGCACTTAGCCTGGGTGGCCTCCACCGCCTCCTCAGCCTCCTGGAGCCGAGACGCCAGCTTCTTCCTGGAACACACACAAATGTCTGGATATGAAGGTGTGTGAGAGTGTGTCTCAATACCTGTACATGCTTSTAGTATGTGACATTTTGAAAGTATGCTTTAGATGCCAGGATGTCATACTAATTTTGGCTTTTCATCTAGTACAATTCGCTGCATGCGATTGAAAAAGAGAATCAGCTTTTCAAACCCATGTGTGTTTGACAACACTCAGCTCAAAATCAGGGGATAGGCTGTAGCAAAACGAATGAATGGCGGGAAACATTACGCATTCTCAGTATGGTGAGCCAAGCATTTTATGTTTGTTGCTTACTGCATGAATGTTTACTTAGCAATATGATCTAACGATTGGCACACAGTATGTTGTTGTAGCAAGAAGTAGGCAAGATTTTGGGTGTAACTCTCACTTCTTGTCTTCTAGCTCAGCTGCGTTTGTGTGTGTGTGTGTTCTGTATACTAGTATGCGTCTTACTTGGTCTCCTCCAGTTCGTCCAAGTGCTGTATGGCGTCCGCCTCATGTCTGGTCCTCCAATGTGTGACCTCGGTGTTGAGTTTGGAGATGAAGCGCTGCAGCTCCAGCTTGCTCTCCTGCTCCTCCTCCAGCTGTTCCTTCAACACCTCACACTCCTGACGCAGCCCTGCCAGACTGCTGGCCAGGGCCAGCTTAGACTGGGGACAGTGAAAAAGACACACACTGTCACATACACTGTAACACACTCCTGACGCAGCCCTGCCAGACTGCTGGCCAGGGCCAACTTAGAATGGGGGAGAGATACAAACACATACTGTCGAAGACATCTGAAAGCTATAAGGATCCGTAATGAAACATTGTGCGTAGGGTGGACACATATTTGGGATATGAGGTCATTCCGATGCTTAGATTCCTCAATTCTTATCAGTTATTGATACAACTGAAAACATTCACCTCATAATCAGGGGTACTAAATACACTCCCCCCCCCCKCACACACACACACCACTGCCTGGTCCTACCTTGAGCTCCTCGTCCATCTGTTTCTTGATGTCTTCATGTTGGGTCACAATCAGGGTCTTGGAGCGACACACCTGGCTGGCTCTGCTCTCTGCCTCCTCCAGCTGTCTGGCCAGGTCTGTGTTGTCAGCTAACATTACACAGAGAGAAGACAAGTTAGAGACACAACCAGGGGCTAGATTCTATCAGATCCGTGCCAGCCGACTCCCGTATAGCGTTTTTTGGGGGGCAGTGTCGGAGGTCGGACTGCGCTAGAGCAATCAAATCCACAAGCGGCTTGCAGCATTATACCTAAAGCGGACATTGCCATTGGTTGCATGGAGTCGCATTAAGGGAAATCCCATTTAGTTAAACACTGGAATGCGAGACGTAATCTACACCTCGATTAGGCTGATAGAAATCCTCAATATTTGGTTTAATGATTTTCAATTTGAGTGTCATTATTTTTATAGACCCTACACTTTCCTGTTCTGAACATCTAACGCAAGTGGGATGGGTGTGGCTTCGTGACTGACCACACAAGCAGCCTCCCACCGATTTGACATCTCTAACGTTACACCTTCGACACCCCCAAAATACCATCTTTGAGGGTGTCTGCTATCGCGGGTGAATGCTTGATCTGATTGAATCTAGGCCCAGGTGTGTTATCAACTACCAGAACATACAAGGGACAGAGACCGACTTGGTCAAAACTGATGTGTCCGACTGGGTTTGTACCCGATTCATCACTTTTACCATACAGCTAACTGATATAAACACACACATATGATAGCTGTAGCGATGTTTAATACACAGAGCAAAGACACAGAGAGAGGACTCTTCACGGAATTCGCAGAGGGTTCATGACGGCACTTTATATGATACTTAATGATATTTTCCCTGCTGCATTCAAGGCCATCTGAGGCCAATAGTGTTCCACTGTCAACCCTGAGCAGCAGTGTCCAGTGGAGAAGCTGTAAATTATATAGTTTCTTCTAGTTAGTCTGTTTCCCATTGCTCAGCACTGGATTGGGCTGAACTGAGTTTGGCTGGCGGTAGGCCAGTTGGTCTAAACTCAAGACTGTGTCATAAGGTCTTTGTTGCACCACAGCCCTGTTCGATCTGTGTCTAAAGTCCTAGTGGTGACTAACTCTGTTCAATCTGTTTGTGTGAGTTTTTGTACTCTGCACTCTAAGCCAAGTAAAGGGTTAAACCCGATTGAACTAACCATTGGAGACACGCCAAAGGCTTTGAGCTTTCACTTGGTTGTGTGTGTGGTTGTGTGTCTGCACTTGTACGTGTACCTGTGAGTCTGTTCCTGGCTACGTTGACCTCAGTCAGGGCTTTCTGCAGATCGTCTCCTCTGGTGTTGGCCTCAGAGAGCTGCTCCTCCAGCTTCCTCAGCTGGCTGTCTGTCGACACCTGGGGATAAGATGAAAACATGGCATTTCTAGGTGCTTTGGCCATATTACATAGGCACTCACATGGCTGATTCTTCTTAGAGTGTGAATAAAGATCGAGACCTGAAAAGCTGTCTTGAGGTTTTACAAGACGCCTCCAAAAGCTTGATGTGGGGCATTGTGATATAACAAATCGCTAACTCTCAGGGACAGCCTTCCCATCCGAGGTGTGACTAACCCTGACTTTCTGCAGGGTGTCCAGTGAGGCAGCAAGGTCCTCCAGCTCCATGCGTAGACTCTGTTTCTCCTTGTCCAGCTTGGCCCTGGTCCTCTGTAGACTCTCACACTGCTCTCCCAGCTCTGCCATCGCATCACCATGACGCTTCCTTAGAGACGCAGCTAGGGCCTCTGATTGGATAGAAGACTCCTCCAAGTCCCTCCTCAGACGCTGGAGCTCCGCCTCCCGCTTTTTATTTACTTCAATCTGAGGGGAGTGATGGAGGGAGAGAGAGGGGGAGGTAGAAGCTAGTCATCCCATTTACAATGGCTATGATTACTGTTACATTCCTCCCATTACTGGTCAAATGGAGTGACATGTGAAGTGCAAGTGCCAATACATCTCAGGGTTACATGCTAGAGTGTGTTTGTCTGCATGTGTACCTGTGAAGCTGTGGCTCCCCCTGCCTCCTCCAGTCGGTCAGTGAGGTCATCCAGTTCTCTGGTCAGATCAGCTCTCTGCTTCTCCACCTACAAAACAAAGTCATTTGTAGTCTCTCATAATAGGCTTAACAATTACAAATGAGTTGGCTAGAGGCCAGTGCTCATGCGAGATTTGTTTCTGYGTGCAAATGTGTCAGAAACAGATCCTGCTCAGTTTATCACAAACAGTATCCTCTCCACACACAGTGACATCATCAAAGCGAGGCTCTTGTCGGTGGGTTATATCTTCCTTGTGTAAACCAGCTGTGGTCATCTATGTAACAGCCTGAGAGCATCTAAAGCAACAAAACATTGATAGCTGCAGTTTTATTCATGAAATATGCTGGAAACACTGTAAAGATATTGYTAAGCAAACGTCCCTGCAGATTCGATCTGGACCCAACAAAATGATCTCACATCCTGTGGATTGCTGTGATTGAAAGACACCAACCGGAAGTGACCTCCACAGGGTTCAGAGGTCAGGATCAGCGCACCTGTCCAATCAGAGCACAGCAGGGAGGAGCATCCGTTGCAAAGTCCAAATATTGAGCGACTCCTGTTTCTTGGTCATCTACAGTAGCTACTACCATCTCTGTGTTTCCAGGRAGAGATGGCCAGCATGTGAGTATTTCAAGTGTAAATGATTTAAATGTCTATATAAAATCTATGTTGTGCTAGACCAGACTAAGCATCATCTCCATAAATACACTGCTCAAAAAAATAAAGGGAACACTTAAACAACACAATGTAACTCCAAGTCAATCACACTTCTGTGAAATCAAACTGTCCACTTAGGAAGCAACACTGATTGACAATAAATGTCACATGCTGTTGTGCAAATGGAATAGACAACAGGTGGAAAGTATTAGGTAGTTAGCAAGACACCCCCCATAAAGGAGTGGTTCTGCAGGTGGTGACCACAGACCACTTCTCAGTTCCTATGCTTCCTGGCTGATGTTTTGGTTCACTTTTGAATGCTGGCGGTGCTCTCACTCTAGTGGTAGCATGAGACGGAGTCTACAACCCACACAAGGTGGCTCAGGTAGTGCAGCTCACCAGGATGGCACATCAATGCGAGCTGTGGCAAGAAGGTTTGCTGTGTCTGTCAGCGTAGTGTCCAGAGCATGGAGGCGCTACCAGGAGACAGGCCAGTACATCAGGAGACGTGGAGGAGGCCGTAGGAGGGCAACAACCCAGCAGCAGGACCGCTACCTCCGCCTTTGTGCAAGGAGTAGCAGGAGGAGCACTGCCAGAGCCCTGCAAAATGACCTCCAGCAGGCCACAAATGTGCATGTGTCTGCTCAAACGGTCAGAAACAGAGTCCATGAGGGTGGTATGAGGGCCCGACATCCACAGGTGGGGGTTGTGCTTACAGCCCAACACCGTGCAGGACGTTTGGCATTTGCCAGAGAACACCAAGATTGGCAAATTCACCACTGGCGCCCTGTGCTCTTCACAGATGAAAGCAGGTTCACACTGAGCACGTGACAGACGTGACAGAGTCTGGAGACGCCGTGGAGAACGTTCTGCTGCCTGCAACATCCTCCAGCATGAACGGTTTGGCGGTGGGGTCAGTCATGGTGTGGGTGTGGCATTTCTTTGGGGGGCCGCACAGCCCTCCATGTGCTCGCCAGAGTTAGCCTGACTGCCATTAGGTACCGAGATGAGATCCTCAGACCCCTTGTGAGACCATATGCTGGTGCGGTTGGCCCTGGGTCCTCCTAATGCAAGACAATGCTAGACCTCATGTGGCTGGAGTGTGTCAGCAGTTCCTGCAAGAGGGAAGTCATTGATGCTATGGACTGGCCCGCCCGTTCCCCAGACCTGAATCCAATTGAGCACATCTGGGACATCATGTCTCGCTCCATCCACCAACGCCCCGTTGCACCACAGACTGTCCAGGAGTTGGCGGATGCTTTAGTCCAGGTCTGGGAGGAGATCCCTCAGGAGACCATCCGCCACCTCATCAGGAGCATGCCCAGGCGTTGTAGGGAGGTCATACAGGCAGGCCACACACACTACTGAGCCTCATTTTGACTTTGTTAAGAACATTACATCAAAGTTGGATCAGCCTGTAGTGTGGTTTTTCCACTTTAATTTGAGTGTGACTCCAAATCCAGACCTCCATGGGTTGATAAATTTGATTTCCATTGATAATGTTTGTGTGATTTTGTTGTCAGCACATTCAACTATGTAAAGAAAAAAGTATTTAATAAGAATATTTCATTCATTCAGATCTAGGATGTGTTATTTTAGTGTTCCCTTTATTTTTTTGAGCAGTGTATAATCTTCAAAGGACAATCACAATCAGAGGGGTAATGACATGCTTGGGTGATTTTATCTAAAACTTGAGGTATTTCCATTATAAAACAAGGCAACACATGTAACGGTTATAGTACTCTGAAACATATGGCCGTGAAATGCACAAACAATCAAAGCTTTAGAAGTTCCAGTTGAACGCAGTTGTTGGTTTTATGTTGATCTTTTACTGCTGTTTTAAAGCTGTTGTGAATGTTGAGAGGGTCTGTAGCCCTTTCCTCCAGTCAAATGACCCAGTGGCCTCATGGATGGAATGTTCTAAATGTTTTTCATAATTACAAAAAAGTATTTTTTAAAATACAAATATCTGGTGTTTCTATGTCAAACAGTTTTGTTATATTTCAGTCTTCTTGTGATGTACAGTTGAAGTCGGAAGTTTACATACACTTAGGTTGGAGTCATTAAACTCGTTTTTTCAACCACTCCACAAATGTTTTGTTACAAACTATAGTTTTGGCAAGTCGGTTAGGACATCTACTTTGTGCATGACACAAGTCATTTTCCAACAATTGTTTACAGACAGATTATTTCACTTATAATTCACTGTATCACAATTCCAGTGGGTCAGAAGTTTACATACACTAACTTGACTGTGCCTTTAAACAGCTTGGAAAATTCCAGAAAATGATGTCATGGCTTTAGAAGCTTCTGATAGGCTAATTGACATCATTTGAGTCAATTGAAAAGGTTAACTGTGGATGTATTTCAAGGCCTACCTTCAAACTCAGTGCCTCTTTGCTTGACATCATGGGAAAATCAAGACCTCAGAAAAAAAATTGTAGACATCCACAAGTCTGGTTCATCCTTGGGAGCAATTTCCAAATGCCTGAAGGTACCACATTCATCTGTACAAACAATAGTACACAAGTATAAACACCATGGGACCACGCAGCCGTCATACCGCTCAGGACGGAGACGCATTCTGTCTCCTAGAAATGAACGTACTTTGGTGCAGAAAGTGCAAATCAATCCCAGAACAACAGCAAAGGACCTTTTGAAGATGCTGGAGGAAACAGGTACAAAAGTATCTATATCCACAGTAAAACGAGTCCTATATCAACATAACCTGAAAGGCCGCTCAGCAAGGAAGAAGCCACTGCTCCAAAAACGCGATTTAAAAAAAGCCAGACTACGGTTTGCAACTGCACATGGGGACAAAGATCGTACTTTTTGGAGAAATGTCGTCTGTCTGATGAAACAAAATTAGAACTCTTTGGCCATAATGGGGGAGGGGAGGGGGAGGGGGAGGCTTGCAAGCCGAAGAACACCATCCCAATCTGTGAAGCACGGGGGTGGCAGCATCATGTTGTGGGGGTGCTTTGCTGCAGGAGGGACTGGTGCACTTCACAAAATAGATGGCATCAGAGGCAGGGAAAATTAGGTGGATATATTGAAGCAACATCTCAAGACATCATCAGGTTAAAGCTTGGGTGCAAATGGGTCTTCCAAATGGACAATGACCCCAAGCATACTTCCAAAGTTGTGGCAAAAAGGCTTAAGGACAACAAAGTCAAGGTATTGGAGTGGCCATCACAAAGCCCTGACCTCAATCCTATAGAACATTTGTGGGCAGAACTGAAAAAGCATGTGCGAGCAATGAGGCCTACAAACCTGACTCAGTTACACCAGCTCTGTCAGGAGGAATGGGTCACAATTCACCCAACTTATTGTGGGAAGCTTGTGGAGCTCGTCCCGAAACGTTTGACACAGGTAAACAATTTAAAGGCAATGCTACCAAATACTAATTGAGTGTTAAAATATAGTGGTGACTGACCTAAAACAGGGAATTTTTACTAGGATTAAATGTCAGGAATTGTGAAACTGAGTTTAAATGTATTTGGCTAAGGTGTATGTAAACCTCCGACTTCAGTTCGTGTATAAAGTGTCATAGTGGGATGCAAACTCAAAATTGAATATTCCAACTCTATATCTGACATGGAACAGTTATCTTCTTTTTTTAAGACCATAATCATGTGTGTGAGGTGTACACTTTTGTTTCAAAGTAGATTTGTTTAAGACTACTAAGAAACACTCTGATGTAGCCCACTGCAGTAGAAGGTTAAAGCGTCAGTCCACTGGTAGTGTATGGTAGGCAACACTACCTCAAAGTCAAGTGTGTTTGTCCATGTACAGTATT
Organism: Salvelinus sp. IW2-2015; assembly: GCF_002910315.2. Taxonomy (NCBI): domain Eukaryota; kingdom Metazoa; phylum Chordata; class Actinopteri; order Salmoniformes; family Salmonidae; genus Salvelinus; species Salvelinus sp. IW2-2015. The sequence goes on along the minus strand of NW_019942537.1, from coordinate 12,331 downwards.
TGTGCCTTCTTCCTGATATTCTACATGATCTATGTATTTTCTGTATGGTCTTCCTCTTAACATGGTTAATCAGCGCTCAGTGAAAACAGACTCATCTCATTTCAGCTCCAACCAAGCAGAGGGATCTCAACTTTCAGTTCCCTGTGCACTCACCCCTCCCCACTCTACCACTATAGCTCCCTATCGCTGTCTCGCCCATGCACTCTGACCTCTGACCTATTTCTGTCATCACTCTCGTCCAGTCCAGTGACAACAGCTACTTCAGCTCAACACACTTCYCAACCGTTCCCTTTCTGTTGTAAACTAAAGAGGCTAAAGCAAGGTCAGCMTTGTCTTAGTCCATGTGGAATGGCAGACACCTCTTGTTTGCATGAGAGTGTCAGGGAGTTTGGGTGAGCATTTGTGTGTGTGTCCGACATTCCACTGGGGAGAAGATCCCATGGAAAACAGTACCAGGAGATAGTGACGGCACTATCTCCTCATCTCTCCCTACCTGAGCTGAGCCAGACAATGGACAGCCTGTCTGCAGCGCTGGTATGTGTGTTAGAGACACTGAGAAGACCCTGCAGATAAAGCTTTACAAGTCTCTGCCTGTCTCTCTCTCTCACACTCTGCTGGCTTTAATAGGAGGCAGGGAGAGCACGGGGCTATTAGTTAAGCATACCACCCAGTGTGTGTGTGTGCCACCCAGAGCTAGGGAATAAGTGTGCAAACAGCCTAAACGGACTGGATGTCACTCCATTCACCACCAGTGAGGATGAAATATGTATGTTTCTATCTCTGGCCTGCTTATTGCTACAGGGGAATCACAGCAGGGTCTGTCTCTCTAAAATACACACACAACTCAAGTCACATAAGAAGCGGTTAACAATCCCCTCCGACTGTTAAGTGAACAATCTTCTCTTCTACAAGGGATTGGTTTGACATGGACTAAGCTCAGAGTTTTAAACCCAGTTTGTAGCCTTAACATAAAAATATACCAGATGCCTTTTGGCCACCTTGGCGTGCTGAAGAAGAGGAAGACCGAAAAAATGATCCTAATCCATTACTTCTGTCACGCTCGTGCGGAGCAAGGTGGAGGAATGTGTGTGTGTGTGTGTGTGTGCTTTCATGCGTGTGTGGAATGGTGGGATGTAGGGGCTCTGTTTGCCTCCGGGGCTGCTCTGTGAGTTAACCAGAAACACCAGGGCTTTCCTCTCATGTATTATCACAGGTGCAGCTGATTTGGGGTAACCACCAGAGGCACGGGACAGACCTATTTCCCCCACCAGCATGCCAAACACCAGGTCCCCCAAACCCACTCACTCCCATTTGCCTCAATCCCACTTCCCTGCTCCAACTGAACCATCCACTACCCTTCCTGTCTGAAATCAACCTCCCACCTTACCGATTCTCTATTTCATTCTCCAAACCTAACTCCCTTCCCCAGTATTCCTCCTTTACCTTCTCTCTCCTTGACTTCCCTTCCAGGGTTTCAATCCTATGACAGCTCCTAGCTGCACCACGTCTCACAGAYTATTACAGCCGAGCAAAGCTCATCTCATCCCACAGCACCTTGGACTGCTCTAGTCTCTGACTGATATGTGATACAGGACTCTCCCTCAGCAAGCTCCGCCCTCCAACACCACAAACATTCACTCGGACAGTTCAGGACATGCCTGGCACTAACCACAGTAGACCGCAGTACTGGCCACAGCACCTCCAAACATAACGCTAACTCTAGCTCATAGCCCTATAACACTAATGACAGCCCAACTCCAGTGAGTTAAGGATGCAATAGGTTTGATAGTTAGGTGATAATGTAGGGGTTACAGTACTGGACCAGTGACAGATGTACTGTACCTTGGCTCTCATGGTTCTTTCTGTCTCCAGTTCCTCCTCCAGCTCCTCTATACGGACCTACAGAGAGCAGAGAGAGCATTGTCCTCATTACATGCATGTGCTAGCATTTCATAGAATCACTGCAACTTTCTGACAGATTTGAATAATACCCATTGTCCCAGTAAACCTACATACTCTGCAGAAATACAATGTTTTGTCTGGGCAAATAAGAGGCACCACCGCGTAGTTGGTTTGCTATTTCAGGGAAGTAGGTTTGTGGTGAGAGATATTCTCATTCTCTGTATTTCTCCCTGGGTTGGTTCAGCATGCCAGTGGGTTTTTTCTTCTCACAGCAGGAATGTCAGCAGCAGCAGTAGCCTCCATCATTATCTCTGACCCTCAGACTGGGTCTGCATGGGACTGGGCTTTCATATCAGGTCAGTCAGCTCAACAGAGAATATCAACTGTCATTTCACTATATCTTTAATTCATACATGGCTGCCCAACGGGTGGGACTACAGTAATGAAGGATTTCACTTCATGAAAGGATTGGGTTCATTTTGCAATATTTGATTATATTATAATTGTTACTATAGCTGAATGATTTATTGCATTTTCATCATTAATATATGACATCTATGACATACAATTGTAGGCTATTATTGCTTCAGTATAGATGCAATGTCATGCAGCTTCTTATCACACTAATAGATCTCTAAGTACATTTCAGTTTCCCAATATCATAACTACACACAGGTTGTCTATGCCCTTTCGACACAAACGTATTGCCAGAGTTTCTAAACATTGCTGTCTTCAGGCTTCAAGTCATGTCATGTTCTACAGCTCTATCTTGTCTCAGTGTCAGGAAGTGTGTCTAACACATACCGTATAGCCCCAGGACATCCCAACACACACACACACACACACACACACACTAACATAGCCAACTCTCTCACTACTAACCACAAAACGCAGAGACTTGGGGAAACACCAAACAAAGTTCCACACTCTAAACACACAGGCAGGGTCATAACTTTAAATATCTCAATCACACTACTTTTTTTAACCTTATTTTACTAGGTAAGTTGACTGAGAACACATTTTCATGTACAGCAATGACCTGGGGAATAGTTACAGGAGAAAGGAAGAATGAGCCAATTGTAAGCTGGGGATTATTAGGTGACCATGAGGGCCAAATTGGGAATTTAGCCAAGACACCGGGTTTAACACCATACTCTTACAATAACTGCCATTGGATCTTTAGTGACCACAGCGAGACAGGACACCCGTTTAACATTCCATCTGAAAGATGGCGTCCTACACAGGGCAATGTCCCCAACCACTGCCCTGGGGCATTGAGATATTTTTTTTAGATCAGAGGAAGAGTGCCCTCGAACACSACTTCCAGCAGCATCTGGTCTCCCATCAAGGACCAACCCTACATAGCTTCAGAGGAAAGCTAGGAGTGGGATGCAGGGTGCTAACCTTCCCCAACCAGAAACCGTGGATTGATGGCAGCATTCGCGCAAAACTGAAAGCGCAAACCACTGCTTTTAGTCAGTGCAAGGCGACTGGAAACATGACCGAATACAAACTGTTTAGCTATTCCCTCCGCAAGGCAATCAAACAAGCTAAGCGTCAGTATAGAGACAAAGTAGAGTCACAATTCAACAGCTCGCCCAGTAGCACTCACTTCCGTCATCATGAAGTGCTTTGAGAGACTAGTCAAGGACCACATCAGACCTCTCGTGTCTGAGCTGTTGAATTGCGACTCTACTTTGTCTCTATACTGACGCTTAGCTTGTTTGATTGCCTTGCGGAGGGAATAGCTAAACTGTTTGTATTCGGTCATGTTTTTGGTCGCCTTGACCAGATTAAAAGCAGTGGTTCAGCTTTCAGCTGCCATCAATCCACGGCTGGGTCTACAGTCAATCACGGACTACAAAAAGAAAACCAGCCCCGTCGTGGACCACGATGTCTTGCTCCCAGACAAACTAAACAACTTCTTTGCTCGCTTTGAGGACAATACAGTGCCACCGACACGGCCCGCTCCAAAACCTGCGGGCTCTTCTCTGTGGCCAACGTGAGTAAAATATTTGAACGTGTTAACCCTCGCAAGGCCGCCAGCCCAGACGGCATCCCTAGCCGCGTGTTCAGAGCATGCACAGACCAGCTGGCTGGTGTGTTTACAGACATATTCAATCAATCCTTATCCCAGTCTGCTGTTCCCACATGCTTCAAGAGGGCCACCATTGTTCCTGTTCCCAAGAAAGCTAAGGTAACTGAGCTAAACGACTACCGCCCCGTAGCACTCACTTCCGTCATCATGAAGTGCTTTGAGAGACTAGTCAAGGACCATGTCACCTCCACCCTAGACCCACTCCAATTTGCTTACCGACCCAATAGGTCCACAGACGACGCAATCGCAACCACACTGCACACTGCCCTAACCCATCTGGACAAGAGGAATACCTATGTAAGAATGCTGTTTATCGACTACAGCTCAGAATTTAACACCATAGTTCCCTCCAAACTCGTCATTAAGCTCGAGACCCTGGGTCTCGACCCCGCCCTGTGCAACTGGGTCCTGGACTTCCTGACGGGCCGCCTCCAGGTGATGAGGGTAGGAAACAACATCTCCACCCCGCTGATCCTCAACACTGGGGCCCCACAAGGGTGCGTTCTCAGCCCTCTCCTGTACTCCCTGTTCACCCATGACTGCGTGGCCATGCACGCCTCCAACTCAATCATCAAGTTTGCAGACGACACTACAGTGGTAGGCTTGATTACCAAAAACGACGAGACGGCCTACAGGGAGGAGGTGAGGGACCTCGGAGTGTGGTGTCAGGAAAACAACCTCACACTCAATGTCAACAAAACAAAGGAGATGATCGTGGACTCCAGGAAACAGCAGAGGGCGCAGCCCCCTATCCACATCGACAGGACAGTAGTGGAGAAGGTGGAACGTTTTAAGTTCCTCGGCGTACACATCACGGACAAACTGAAATGGTCCACCCACACAGACAGCGTTGTGAAGAAGGTGGAACAGCGCCTCTTCAACCTCAGGAGGCCGAAGAAATTTGGCTTGTCACCAAAAACACTCACAAACTTTTACAGATGCACAATCGAGAGCATCCTGTCGGGCTGTATCACCGCCTGGTYCGGCAACTGCTCCGCCCACAACCGTAAGGCTCTCCAGAGGGTAGTGAGGTCTGCACAACGCATCACCGGGGGCAAACTACCTGCCCTCCAGGACACCTACACCACCCGATGTCACAGGAAGGCCAAAAAGATCATCATGGACAACAACCACCCGAGCCACTGCCTGTTCACCCCGCTATCATCCAGAAGGCGAGGTCAGTACAGGTGCATCAAAGTGGGGACCGAGAGACTGAAAAACAGCTTCTATCTCAAGGCCATCAGACTGTTAAACAGCCATCACTAACATTGAGTAGCTGCTGCCAACATACTGACTCATCTCTAGCCACTTTAATAATAAAAATTTGGATGTAATAAATCACTAGCCACTTTAAACAATGCCACTTTATATAATGTTTACATACCCTACAATACTCATCTTATATGTATATACTGTACTCTATACCATTTACTGCATCTTGCCTATGCCGTTCGTCCATCGCTCATCCATATCTCTTATTCATTCCTTTACACTTGTGTGTATAAGGTAGTTGTTGTGAAATTGTTAGATTACTTGTTAGATATTACTGCATAGTCGGAACTAGAAGCATTTCGCTACATTCGCATTAACATCTGCTAACCATGTGTATGTGACAAATAAAATGTGATTTGATTTGGTATGCTGCTGGCCCTTATCATCTCTAAGTCAAATGAGTTTTAGTGATGACAGTAAACAGTGATGTATAGAACATGCAAATATTTCAACAATGCTCTACAGGTAACAAAACAACCAGGAGGCTAGTCATTCAGATAACATCCGTATAACTTTAGCCAATAACATTCAAGTTTCCTATGAATGGCACAAGCCCACACAAACATTCCAAAGCATGCAAAAAGAAAGAAAAGAGGAGGATAAAAGAAAGTGAGAGAGCGAGCGAGAGAAAAGCGGTGTAGAAACTCACATGCCAGCGCAGGACCTCAGCAGAGAGCACAGCCATGGTGAGGCAGCAGCAGCCCAACTGACTGACTGACTCTCCCCCAATACTCTCTCTTTCCCTCTCTCTCTCACACACATACCGACACACACACATGCTGCTACGCTCCCCTCAGCCGAGCCGCTTCTCCTCAGGCATTCTACACTCCACACTTCCTGACACACACACACACACAGAGAGTAGCAGAGCTCCCCGACTACTCTATTTAATATATTGTATCTGTTTCTGTTACTTCTCCCCCAGTCAACTTTGCCTGAAACTGTTATCGCTAATATTTCAATACAACAATACAASAGTTTTTTTTCTTCTGAACTGCCTGGGAACTGCTGTTTTGGCAAACTATTGTGTGCAATGTTTTACCACAGTAAGTCCATTTCAGCATTATCTTATAAGCATAAGACACCGCAAAAGGAAACAAAACCGTTAGCCCATTATTACAGTGGACTTTTGGATGGTCTGATATCTGAAATTGCACTTACTTAAACTTTCCACATTAGTTTTTTTTTTCCTAGTGCAGCTCTCCACATTCAATTGAGCATAAATTGCAATCACATGTGAGTTGAGCCTGATGGCTCGGTGATTGTATTTGAGGGGTTTTCTATAGCGTGGGCAGCGATATCCTGTAAACCCCCCTCAGAGAGCCCTCAGAGAGGGGAACCGGACCAGAGGCTGAACGATTAGTCTCTCCTGGCACACGCCTACCACAGACCTGCTCCTGCATCGAACTAACCTCATTAGACTCTACTCCTATCAATAGAACTCTCCATACTGTCCACATACGTATGCTCTGATCATTCCAGACTCTAAGCTTGAAAAGTTCTGGAATAAGAACCCTTTGTTTTTTTTAAACACCTTCAGATGGAGCTGTAGCTACCATGGCAATGGTATGCCCTGGTGATTTCATTGACTGGAGCGATGGCCAGGTAATTCAAGGCTTTTACCTCATCAGCGTCTCTACCTGGAACCTAAAAGGGTTCTTCAGCTGTCCCCATAGCAGAACCCTTTGAATAACCCTTTTTGGTTGCAGGCAGAACCCTTTTGGTTCCAGGTAGAACCCTTTTTGGTTCCATGTACAACCCTTGCCACCGAGAGTTCTATATGGAACCCAAAAGGGTTCTACCTGGAACCAAAAACGCTTACCCTATGGGGGATAGCCGAAGAACCATTTTGGAACCCTTTTTTCTAAGAGTGTAGCTGAGAACAGGAAGGTCAAAATCATGTTATTAAAAATGATGTGCTCTGTGTACAGTACCCAGGTGGCTGAGGGCCTGGCTCCTGTCCTGTGTTACTTTTACACACGTACTGGACATGTAAACCCACATCTGCTTTAAAGCAAAACAGAAAAATACTGGTCACAAACTAGTTCATGATGATTGACTTGACCTCTGACCTCACACAATGATCCCTTTTCAGTATTGCTTTATTATAAACACCGTAAAACCAGCCATAAAACATCTGCCACCTCCGCGATGGAAGTGAATAGCATGCGTCTGCTAGCCCCATTCTACAACTGCATTCATATTGTGTCTGCCAAAGCTGCTTTGAACTGTAGAGGAGTAGTGGGAGCTCCATCATCATAGCTCTTCACTAGCCAACTCACCCCCACGTACACAATATAAATACAGAACATTGCACTGTACAGTACACAGGCTGTTCAGAGCTATCACAAAGCTATTCAGAGCTATCTCTTTGAGCTACGACACTCCTAAGAAGCAGCTGAAATGCATAACTACTACCCCCAGCAGTACATTGTGCTTTAACTGTACTGTAGGGGGAAGATAGCTACATCATAAATGAGATATCTCTTTGATTTCCTGTGAGCTACAATGCTGTCTTGGAATCTTGACATATGCATGTGACCTTTATATTTAAACCACACACGAGTGGGCGAGAGACGGGAAGGGCCAACCAATAATCTGGTCTTTTGTTCAGCGCTGGCCTGGACACCTGCATCTTTATCTGTGGGAGGAGATGCTGATCATGATCCAAACACAGACACACACAGACACACACAGACACACACACAGGCTTCATTGATGGGATAATGCCAGGGCTACAGTAAATGTGAAAACATGACCACTCTCACCGACACACCGATCGTCTTTCAGTCCCTCGTTCACCCAGCAGACAAAGACAGTCTTTATTCCTCTGTTCTTTCCCAACCTCTGGATAGAGAACCAAGGAACTGGAGGCATCCATGGATCTCAGGAGGAGTTAACCTGATCTGCACCTTTTGCTTTTACCACTCTCTCTCTTTTTCTCAATCTGTCGCTCTGTTTCTCCTCTTACTTTCTCTTTCAATCTCTGTCTTTCTTTCTCTCTGCATCTCTGTGTGTCTCTCTCTSTTTCTCTTCTTGKCTCTCTWTCCATCTCTCTGTTTGTCTGCAACTCCTTCAGTATCTCTCTCAATCTCGTTTTTTGCGTGAAGGAACAGAGCCAGACAAAACACATGTTCATCTACAAGTTCCAGTGACGGAGAGAGATAATCATGTTGGAGCTACAGTATGTCACAGCTTGTAAACGTTGTTCCCATAACCTTGTCTTCCGTGGGCTTTTTCATCATTTTGGGGTCGACAGGTAGTCTAGTGGTTAAGAGTGTTGGGCCAGTAACCAAAAGGTTGTTGGTTTGAATCCCTGAGCTGACAACATGAAATAAATCTGCCGATGTGCATTTAACCCTAATTGATCCTGTAAGTCACTCTGGAGAAGAGTGTCCGCAAAAATGTAATGCAATGACAACTGCAAATATTACATTAAAACCAAATGTCCTGTTAAAGTAATCATTTCAGCGTTATTACGTGCTCATGCAGGCATTTCTGCCAGATATAAGAACTGAATGACCTGAATGTGATTGTAGTTGCGTAGGCACTGTTGAATCAAAAAGTAAATGCCACCTCTTTCCCAATCATTGACATACTTCTGGAATGAATGTGGAAACACAACAAGCCGCATCGTTTTTTTTTTGTATCTTCTGAGGACATGAAGCCCATTTACATAGTGCAAAGTATCTGCAAATCAGACACGATAACTACGTATTTATTAATAAGACATTATTTCACTAGAAAGGCTCTTGTGATTTTGAAGTGCATCTTTGCAAACAGTAACCTGGACGGAGAAGCCAAAGGGCAATGTCTACACAGCATATATCCACAGAGAGTGGAGGAGTTAACTCCCTATAAGAGAGGCCAGCCTATAGATGTTATTCAGCTCAGATGGAGGAGTTAACTCCATATAAGAGAGGCCAGCCTATAGATGTTATTCAGCTCAGATGGAGGAGTTAACTCCAGTAGGTAAGAGGGCCCAAGGCTGATAGATTTAATTTGGCTCAAATGGAGGAGTTAACTCCATATAAGAGAGGCCAGGCTATAGATGTTATTCAGCGCAGATGGAGGATGTGTGTTTTTACCAGCTCCTCATTCTCCTGACAGGCATGGGGCTGTGAAACCAGCCCACCAATCAGAGGACAGAACACAGCCGTGGTGCTGAAAAGTAGGAATGCAGATCTCTCCTTGACATCCCGACTGGGAGCAACCCCCTTCAATCTTACCCCTCAAATCCACCTCAACCCCACCTTTAATCGCCCCCCCAGTCCTCCCACTCTCTCCGACACGTCTTAATGCCTCCCGACCCCTGACCCTCTTCCAACTCAACCCCTCCCCCTCCCCCATACCACCTCACAATATGTCTCAATGCCTCCTACCCCTGACCCCAAACTCATTTAAAGTCCTTCAAACCCACAACATCACCCCTCTCCCCTCCCCTGCCGCCCCTCAATATCTCCACTCCAACACCCCTTCATCTGCAGTCTGGGTCCAACCTGCAGCTCCTTGTTCCTCCTATGCAGGCTGATGTTTAGGGCCTCTTCTGCCTCCAGCTTGGTACTGGTGCTGGTTATCTCCACATCTCTCCTTGAGAGAGAGAGAGAAAGAGAGAGAGAATATATCAATACCATCATACCTTTTCCACAGTAAACTGCCCTGTGAGGGGACATGCTCAGCAGAGAGAATGAGTGGCAGACCTCGTTTGATCCTGGTGGTGCAACAAGGTGACTCACTCATTTGATTGGCATTCACAAGTGAGAATAATATTGTGCAACGAGGATGAATGACTTCAAGGCCCCCTCTTCCTTTGAAAATGAAAATGTTTTTGTGAGGAAAGAGAGGTGTGTGAGTGAAAGAGAAGGAGGGAAGGAAAGGGGGGAAATGAATGAATGACATCTGACGTCAAGGCCCAGTTCTGTTTTGGTAATGAAAATGTTATTGCGTTTGTGTCCTGTATGTCACAGCTGGTTCTACTCTCCAGGTAAAGGTCAGAGAACACCTTCCTCCATTCAGCCTCATATTACTGAGAGGCACATACCAACAAGTTAGGACATTACTGAAACCCTGGCCCGAGGCCCCGAGCCCTTAAAATCTAGATAACGGTCCTTTGCACTACTGATATCATGTTATAACCTCCACCAGGCATCTGTTTTGCTGCAAGCCAGAGACATGCAATCCAAATGTCTGCAAGCACCAAACCAAATACTGTTTCTGGACTGTTTTTTCATTTCTTGGATGTTGAACAGATATCGTATGGTTGATATAGTATGCAGATGCAATTCCTTAGCAAAGACATCAGTTGACAACACCTGGACTGCCGGTCTGCCAATTCCCCTTGTTTTGGTTGAGGATAAGATGGGTATTTCAAGACTATTCACCCAGTCCCAACTCTATTGGGTCTACGAAAAAACTAAGCCACTTTGCATTATATTTCTCTCTATAAATATCTCATATCTCTGTAACTCATTGTCTATACGTTTTTCTTGAACTGTTCTTTTTTCAATGGTAGCCCCCCTAAAATATTCATTAGCTCCCCCTAAAATATTCATTAATAAATCAATATATCAGTCCAATATATTTTCTTTGTGAATCCTTTTTTTTGTCAACCATCACATCTTAAACTTCTTACTTCTTGGGCACTAGGACCTGGGGGAGGCTGCTGATGTAGAGAATGCTGCACATGCTAGTGACTGTTAGGCCTACTTGTAGCTAACATTTTGGTTAACGTTAGCTACTTCTGTGGCTTGAGACTGCTAGCTAACAGTAAACGGACAGAAAAAGGCTCTGACAGGACGGATTCATGTAGATAGGCAACGATGTGAATTTGTGTTAAGTTAGAACAGAGAGAGAGAGTATTCACTACTATTAACTTTGGTCATAATCAAAGCTTTGTTAACCAATACGTGTTCATGTGAGGCTGCCTGTAAGTTACAGTGTAACAGACGTTGCGAGCTAGCTAACGGTAACGTTAACTTATGTTGAATTTAAAAGACACCGTTATGTGGCGATGATATCTAATTAACGTTGTATTTAATGTAGTTTTGCTATCTGTGCCAGGCTATAAATGAGACAGATGACGTAACATCATGCACATATCTTTTCATACTCAATTTCTTTCATTCAGTAGGCCATTACAAAACAATTATCAGTAGGTCATGTGTAGAAAAGGTGACATAGTGTTGATCGCAATGTCATTGTATTATCCTCAATTTCTCAACTGTAGGCTAGCTAATGACTAATGTTAGCTGGATATATGGAAATTCTTCAAGAGAGGCAGTGCCAGCAGCTCTGTCGAAGGCCAATCCGATGAGAAATGAAGATTTGACCAGTTCAAACAAACAAATTAAACTTAAACTGATGAATCACCTATTAAGCCTTGAGTTATTGTAAATATGAGTTTAATAACAATACATGTCAAAACACAGCAGACAAGAATGAGGGAAAGAAGCTGGAGGCTGACAGGGCTGAGGGAGCATGTCTGATGACAGTGCTGAGGGAGAATGTCTGATGACAGGGCTGAGGGAGAATGTCTGATGACAGGGCTGAGGGAGAATGTCTGATGACAGGGCTGAGGGAGCATGTCTGATGACAGGGCTGAGGGAGCATGTCTGATGACAGGGCTGAGGGAGCTATGCTCTGGTGAAGGGCTGAAGGGAGCATAGTGGATGACTAGGGCTGGGGAGCTCAGCCTGATGACAGGGCTGAGGGAGCATGTTAGTGATTGGTTAGTGATTAAAAAAAGTGAGGAGATGTTCAAGCTTTCAGGTAAACTTATACACCATATGTCTTACTTTTGTTAGGCATAAATAAATGATTTTCATGATATCTTAAATGGTCATGCAGAAAGAGAGGCTTCTGTGCAAGGCAGAGATCAACATGCGAGCTGTGTAAGTGAGAGAGAGCAAGCGCGCCCAGAGAGAGAGGGATGACAAACAGATCCAGAGAGAGAGGGACAACAAACAGATCCAGAGAGAGAGAGGGACGACAAACAGATCCAGAGAGAGAGGGACAACAAACAGATCCAGAGAGAGAGGGACAACAAACAGATCCAGAGAG
>NW_019942536.1:17500-54339 GCF_002910315.2 Salvelinus sp. IW2-2015 | reverse complement strand
AGTGTTGCAGTCATTTCAGTTGCTGTAGTAGCTGACGTGTATAGTGTTGAGTCATCCGCATACATAGACACTCTGGCTTTACTCAAAGTCAGTGGCATGTCATTAGTAAAAATTTAAAAAGGCAAGGGGCCTAAACAGCTATCCTGGGGAATTCCTGATTCTAACTGGATAATATTTGAGAGGCTTCCATTAAAGAACACCCTGTGTTCTGTTAGACAAGTAACTCTTGATCCACATTATAGCAGGGGGTGTAAAGCCATAACACATACGTTTTTTCAGCAACAGACTATGATCAGTAATGTCAAAAGCTGCACTGAAGTCTAACAAGACAGCCCCCACAATAACTTTTTAATCAATTTCTCTCAGCCAATCATCAGTCATTTATGTAAGTGCTGTGCTTGTTGAGTGTCCTTCCCTATAAGCATACTGAACTTCTGTTGTCAATTTGTTTACTGTGAAATAGCATTGTATCTGGTCAAACACCATTTTTTTCTGAAGTTTACTAAGGGTTGGTAACAAGCTGATTGGTCTGCAATTTGAACCAGTAAAGGGGGATTTACTATTCTTGGGTAGCGGAATGACTTTAGCTTCCCGCCAGGCCTGAGGGTGCACGCTCTCTAGTAGCCTTAAATTGAAGATGTGGCAAATAGGAGTGACAATATCGTCTGCTATTATCCTCAGTATTTTTCCATCCAGTTTCCCAGACCCCGGTGGCTTGTCATTGTTGATAGACAACAATAATTGTTTCCCCTCTTCCACACTGACTTTACGGAATTCAAAAGTACAATTCTTGTTTTTCATAATTTGGTCCAATATACTTGGATGTGTAGTGTCAGTGTTTGTTGCTGGCATGTGATCCCGAAGTTCACTTATCTTGCCAATGAAAAGTCATTAAAGTAATTTGCAATATCAGTGGGCTTTGTGATGAATGAGCCATCTGATTCAATGAATGAAGGAGCCGAGTTGGCTTTTTTTCACCTATTTTCATTTAAGGTGCCCCAAAGTTTTTTACTATCATTCTTTATATAATTTATCTTTGTTTCAATCAATCAATCAAACAATCAATCAAATGTATTTATAAAGCCCTTCTTACATCAGCTGATGTCACAAAGTGCTGTACAGAAACTCAGCCTAAAACCCTAAACAGCAAGCAATGCACTGTGGCTAGGAAAAACTCCCTAGAAATGCCAGAACCTAGAGGGATATCTTCAACCACCAACTTACCATCCTGAGACAAGGCCGAGTATAGCCCACAAAGATCTCAGCCACGGCACAACCCAAGGGGGGGCGCCAACCCGGACAGGAAGATCGCGTCAGTGACTCAACCCACTCAAGTGACGCACCCCTCCTAGGGACGGCATGGAAGAGCACCAGTAAGCCAGTGACTCAGCCCCTGTAATAGGGTTAGAGGCAGAGAATCCCAGTGGAGAGAGGGGAACCGGCCAGGCAGAGACAGCAAGGGCGGTTCGTTGCTCCAGAGCCTTTCCATACACCTTCACACTCCTGGGCCAGACTACACTCAATCATAGGTCTCCCTAGGAGATGAGTCTTCACTAAAGACTTAATGGTTGAGACCGAGTCTGCGTCTCTCACATGGATAGGCAGACCATTCCATAAAAATGGAGCTCTATAGGAGATAGCCCTGCCTCCAGCTGTTTGCTTAGAAATTCTAGGGACAGTAAGGAGGCCTGTGTCTTGTGACCGTAGCGTACGTGTAGGTATGTACGGCAGGACCAAATCGGAGAGATAGGTAGGAGTAAGCCCATGTAATGCTTTGTAGGTTAGCAGTAAAATCTTGAAACCTTTCATAGTGTAGTTTATTTTTCTTTAGTTTAGTCACATGATTTCTGAAATGTGCAGTACCTTTGCCAATCAGTTGGGCTGCCAGACTTAACTGCCATACCTTTTACCTCATCCCTCTCAATCATGCAATTTTTTAATTCCTCATCAATCCAAGGGGATTTAACAGTTTTCTATAGTCATTGTCTTAAATCTTCTTAGGGCTAGGCCCCTTTTTTTTCTCAATTTCCACCCGAATGACATGCCCAAAGTAAACTGCCTGTTGTTCAGGCCCTATAGCCAGAATATGCATATAATTGGTACCATTGGAAAGAAAACACTTCGAAGTTTGTAGAATTGTTCAAATAATGTAGGAGAATATAACACAATAGATATGGTAGGAGAAAATCCAAAGAAAAAACAACCGGAATTATTTTCTTTTTGAGAGACCATGCTCTTACAATGGAAAGTATAGGGGCATACTGAATTCTAGCTCCCAGGATGCAATTGCTATGGGTTCCACAGGGTGTCAGTCGTCTATGTTCAAGGTTTCAGGCTTGTAACTTCCAAAACGAATAAGAAATATCAGTTTTAGTACAGGACACAGGGATACATAATGACACGAATAATGACTCGGGAAATAAACTGACAGATATAGGGACAGATATAGGGGAGGTAATTAATACTGTGATGGAGTCCAGGTCAGATGAAGGGCTGATGCACATAACGATGGTGACAGGTGTGCGTAATGATAAGCAGCCTGTCTAACGGTCCCCTGTAGATGGCATGCTCTGTCCATAATAACTCTCTACCTAGCAAGTTAAACTCTATTAACCCATTATACATTCATACATTGTTACTTTATCAAATCTAGTAACCCATTATACTATTCATTTCTCTTAATACTTTTCAACCCCACTTACGTACGTCTACGTGTGGGTGTGCAAGTTGTATATCATTTTTACATTTTTTATTGTTACTTCATCAAATCTCTAGTAGCCCGTTATGCTCTTCATATGTTACTTTATCTCTAGTAACCCATTATACCTCCTTTACACTTGTGTTCTATTCATGCAGGGGTTTAAATATTTACACTAGTGTTCTCTAGTAACAGCAAATTCGGGAATAGTACTTTCTCCTTTCATATCACCACATACATAATAACGCTATAGCATCAAACGCCACTGATGAGACATGTTGTCCTCGTTATCTGTAATGAGACATATTATCCTCTGAGACATGTTATCCTCATTACTAATGAGACATGTTATCATGTTATCCTCTAATGAGACATGTTATCATGTTATCCTCATTATTATTCAGACTTGTTATCCTCTGAGAAATGTTACA
This sequence comes from Salvelinus sp. IW2-2015, assembly GCF_002910315.2. NCBI lineage: Eukaryota > Metazoa > Chordata > Actinopteri > Salmoniformes > Salmonidae > Salvelinus > Salvelinus sp. IW2-2015. Next base: position 51,210 of record NW_019942536.1, on the reverse strand, counting down.
CTCGAATGAGACCCTTAGACATGTTATCCCCTACCTGTAGATCCAACAGGCAGTGGTGGACAGAACCATAGATAGTGTTATAGATCATACAGACACACCAGAGATAGTCCCCTGACAGCTCTCATTCACTCAATGCTTAATAGTAATGATATGCTATTATCTAAGTTTCAATAAGGTTAATTTCAAAATTTCAATCCTCACACTATCCAAATTTCAATCTTGTTATCCAAATTTCAATCAGCTTATATCTAAATTTCAATCAATCAGCCTATTATCCAAATTTCAATCAGCTTAACACGTCTTTTCCACACTCACACAACTTTCACATCCACATTCACTTAGTACTATTCCCAAACACACTCAGTAATCTCCCTTATTTCTCCATTTGCATCTTCAACGATTCTTTTGTCGTTACTTCCTATCCACTATATGTATTTTCAACGGTTCTTTTGCCGCTACTTCCTATACATATACAATAACACCCTATGCTCAAAAACACCTTGTGCTATTACTAGTGGTTGCAGACCACATAGACACTTCTCTTATAAATGCCTAGACAGCTGTCAGCGGGGCTTTCCATGGTACCATTACGCCCTCACTCTAGTCTTCTCACATAAGACTAGTAAATAGCCTTTTCATAAGACTATGTGTACCTTTTTATTGTTCAATTTTATTGGTTTTATTATACATTTTTTATACAGATTCATTTAAATTGGATTGCTGAAATTCAGTCGCCGTGTCCCTCAAATGTTTGATGTGTCTCCTCATGGCAGCTCACGGTAAGGATCTGGTGTGGGCGGGTCCTCGTCGTCTTTGAGTCAGAAAGGAATTTCCCTCACGCTTCATAAAATGTGTGTCACGTTCCTGACCTTATTTCCTTTGTTTAGTCTTTGTTTAGTCGGTCAGGACGTGAGCTGGGTGGGTGTAGTCTATGTTATGTGTTTCTTTGTTTAGGTTTGTCTTATTGGCCTGATATGGTTCTCAATCAGAGGCAGGTGTTTTACATTGTCTCTGATTGGGAACCATATTCAGGTAGCGTGTTTTCACTGTTGCTTTGTGGGTGATTGTTCCTGTTCTTGCGTTCATCTGTTTTTGTGTTCTCTAGTTCGGGACTGTAGCTTCGTTGGGTTTTCGTCTGTTTATTGTTTTTGTTCATATTGAGAAGTATTCAAATAAATTATGGATACGCAGCACACTGCGCTTTGGTCCTCCTGTCACGATCGTCTTGTGGAGAGAGAGAGGACCAAGGCGCAGCGCGTGAAAAATACATCTTCTTTAATGAAGGAAAAAACAACCACTTACAAAATGAACAAAACAAACGATCGTGAAGCTAAACTGAACTAAGTGCACACATGCAACATAGAACATACATAGACCACTACCAACAAAAGCCTACTGCCTATGGCTGCCTTAAATATGGCTCCCAATCAGAGACAATGAATGACAGCTGTCTCTGATTGAGAACCAATCCAGGCAGCCATAGACATAACTAGACAACTATACTCTACTCTGCCACATACACATACAACATCCCATAGACTAGACAAAACACACAAAAACAACCCACCCCAACTCACGCCCTGACCAACTAAATAAATAAAAGAAAAAGGAACAATAGGTCAGGAACGTGACACCTCCTCTCCTTCTACCGACGAAAGCCATTACAATGTGCCACCGGTTTTTCTCGCAGACCCCCACTTGAAAGCTCCGCAGGCAGAATCAATCATCCAGTTTGTGACGCCAAATTGTGGTGGAAATTCTACACATCATGGAAATTACCAACAGGGACATCTGAAGTCAATCTTAAATGAATTATTGTTTATTAACAGCTAACTGGAGTACACATCTGTCAGGAGCTCTCTCGGGGCAGTCCTGTTAGATCTCTTATGTACTGCTTACACAGACAAGTTACATAGGGTTGGTTCCGGCATGTGTCTGGCACTGTCTCCTATCTTAACTTATAGAACATATTCTGTGCGTTCTGCCAGATGGTCCTAAGGAGAGGGGCATGTCGCCCCCATTCATATCTTTACCAAGCACAGGCAGGAACTAAGGATTATTTGTGACACGAAAGACAAGATGAACATTTTCAAGGCTGTCTCTTCACATGATACAATTTTCCATCACAATGGCATGAGTCATCTAGATATAGAATGAGGTACAGTTCCACCACTCAGACCAGTCATAGACAGAGTCAGTGTAAGGTTCAGTCAGACCAGTCATAGACAGAGTCAGTGTAAGGTTCAGTCAGACCAGTCATAGACAGAGTCAGTGTAGGGTTCAGTCAGACCAGTCATAGACAGGCAGATTAGCGTTGTGTTCAGTGTTTTCAATGAAACATGGTGAAGCCCCAAAATTGCCCTCGCTAGAAGCCTGTGTTTCAGACATAAGGAAGTGGATGGCTGAAAACTTTCTACTTTTAAACTCGGATATAACAGAGATGCTTGTTTTAGGTCCCAAGAAACAAAGAGATCTTCTGTTGAATCTGACAATTAATCTTGATGGTTGTAAAGTCGTCTCAAATAAAACTGTGAAGGACCTCGGCGTTACTCTGGACCCTGATCTCTCTTTTGACGAACATATCAAGACTGTTTCAAGGACAGCTTTTTCCCATCTACGTAACATTGCAAAAATCTGAAACGTTCTGTCCAAAAATGATGCAGGAAAATGAATCCATGCTTTTGTTACTTCTAGGTTAGACTACTGCAATGCTCTACTTTCCGGCTACCCGGATAAAGCACTAAATAAACTTCAGTTAGTGCTAAATACGGCTGCTAGAATCCTGACTAGAACCCCCAAATTTTATCATATTACTCCAGTGCTAGCTCCCCTACATTGGCTTCCTGTTAAGACAAGGGCTGATTTCAAGGTTTTACTGTTAACCTACAATCCATTACATGGGCTTGCTCCTACCTATCTTTCCGAGTTGGTCCTGCCGTACATACACGTACGCTATGGTCACAAGACACAGGCCTCCTTACTGGTCCTAGAAATTTCTAAGCAAACAGCTGGAGGCAGGGCTTTCTCCTATAGATCTCAATTTTTATGGAAATGGTCTGCCTACCCATGTGAGAGACGCAGACTCGGTCTCAAACCTTTAAGTCTTTACTGAAGACTTATCTCCTCAGTAGGTCATTTGATTGAGTGTAGTCTGGCCCAGGAGTGTGAAGGTAATGGAAAGGCTCTGGAGCAACGAACCGCCCTTGCTGCTTCTGCCTGGCCGGTTCCCCTCTCTCCACTGGGATTCTCTGCCTCTAACCCTATTACAGGGGCTGAGTCACTGGCTTACTGGTGCTCTTTCATGCCGTCCCTAGGAGGGGTGCGTCACTTGAGTTGGGTTGAGTCACTGACGTGATCTTCCTGCCTTGGTTTTGTGCCGTGGCGGAAATCTTTGGGGCTATACTCGGCCTTGTCTTCAGGATTGTAAGTTGGTGGTTGAAGATATCCCTCTAGTGGTGCGGGGGCTGTGCTTTGGCAAAAGTGGGTGGGGTTATATCCTTCCTGTTTGGCTCTGTCCGGGGGTATCATCGGATGGGGCCACAGTGTCTCCTGACCCCTCCTGTCTCAGCCTCCAGTATTTATGCTGCAGTAGTTTATGTGTCGGGGGCTAGGGTCAGTTTGTTATATCTGGAGTGCTTCTCCTGTCTTATCCGGTTGTCCTGTGTGAATTTAAGTATGCTCTCTCTAATTCTCTCCTTCTCTCTTTCTTTCTCTCTCTCGGAGGACCTGAGCCCTAGGACCATGCGTCAAGACTACCGGGCATGATGACTCCTTGCTGTCCCCAGTCCACCTGGCCTTGCTGCTGTTCCAGTTTCAACTGTTTTGCCTGCGGCTATGGAACCCTGACCTGTCCACCGGACGTGCTACCTGTCCCAGACCTGCGTTTTCAACTCTCTAGAGACCGCAGGAGCGGGTAGAGATACTCTTAATGATCGGCTATGAAAAGCCAACTGACACTTACTTCTTGAGGTGCTGACTTGCTACACCCTCGATAACTACTGTGATTATTATTATTTGACCACGCTGGTCATTATTGAACATTTGAACATCTTTGGCCATGTTCTGTTATAATCTCCACCCGGCACAGCCAGAAGAGGACTGGGCACCCCTCATAGCCTGGTTCCTCTCTAGGTTTCTTCCTAGGTTTTGGCCTTTCTAGGGAGTTTTTTCCTAGCCACCGTGCTTCTACACCTGCATGCTTGCTGTTTGGGGGTTTAGGCTGGGTTTCTGTACAGCACTTCGAGATATTAAGCTGATGTACGAAGGGCTATATAAATACATTTGATTTTGATTTTGATTTGATTTCAGCAAGGAACAACATACTGATTATGGCTGAAAGGAATTCCATTATAAACAGAGCTGGCATCCTACACAAAATATGTAGATTTGAACGTCCCAGTGTTGTGTCCAACTGCATGTGGCTCTGGTTTAGACAGGCTGTAGACAGGGTCAGATCAGACGTAGACAGAGTCACTCTGGAATTCCTGAAAGTTTATAGATGGAAAGTAATTCCTCCAGAAACAAAAACACAAACAAACAATCTCCACTAAAGCCTTCTAAAGCCATCTACCGGTCACAGTGTGTGTAAAGTACGTCACGCTGCTTGCTTAGCGAGTATCAATTCCTCCTGATTCGGGCTCACACGAGGCTTGAAACCAGGACCTCTGCCTTGCTAGCATCTGCCTTGCTAGCACACGTGACCACCCTCCTGAAGCGTCCTCTGAATAAAATGCTATCTAATATTTGACAATTGTTTTTGTAGAGGTAGGTGTCTATTTGCGTGCTTTGAGTCTTTGAGGGTTGTAGAATGTAAATGCACAGGCATGCAGGGTCAATGGCAGAAACATGGAGACTAGGACTCTCGTCTCCCTGGAAACAAAGTAATAGGGCAGCATTGGCACTCTGTGCGTGTGTGTGTGTGTGTGTGTGTGTGTGTGTGTGTGTGTGTGTGTGTGTGTGTGTGTGTGTGTGTGTGTGTGTGTGTGTGTGTGTGTGTGTGTGTGTGTGTGTGTGTGTGGTTGTGTGGTGTGTGTGTGTGTGTGTGTGTGTGTGTGTTTGTATGTGCTATTGAGATATATGAGAAAGTCACCCCAGTTGTCTGCCCTGAGTTACAATTTAAAGTTTAAATACTCTCTTTGAGGTCCTGCTCAGCGTGAAGTGAATACATTATATTTTTAGAAAGTAATTTCTTTCTCTAAGAACAAAGCGAAAGAAAGAGCACAGGGCTTTTCATCGCACACACGTGCGCACGCACCCACACACGCGCACACACACTCACTATGAGTTCAACCCAGACTTCCTCGTTAGCCTCATTAGCTCATAATCATAATTGAAAGGAAAAAGGTTAGTTATTCTATTAGGCTGTGTGTGCTAGTGTGTGTGTGTGTTGTTTTTCTGTAGCTTTGTGGTGTGTAACTGTGTGTGTTATTAACTCCAGTATTGTTGAATTGGGTTAGGGCATATTGACAGGCTGCCAAAGCAGACACAGGGGAGAGGTGCTAGCTAGGAGCAGGACTGTTGGAAAATACGTTACTTCTAAATGATTAATGTATGTACTTGTGCGTGTGTATGTCTGTGTGTGTATATGTTTGTGTGTGTGCATGTGTGTGTGTGTGTGTTGTTATAGGAATGCTGGAAAGACGTGATTTTCAATGATTAATGCTTTGGGAAATAGTTCTGCTTTGGCCTAATATATTATGTAGTTTCTTATTGTGAGAATGATAGTGTTCTCTCAGGGCAGATCAGTTCACTGTTTTGTTTCTTTAATAGAGACCTGCAGTTACTGTTATTCCCTCTTCCCGTTACTCTTTGGGACATGTGTGCACAAAATACACAGGCATTATATACACACGCACATAACCAAAACACATGCATACACGCACAGAGAGGGAGCTAAGGAGAGAAAATTGTTCTGTTGTTCAGTGCTATCCGGCGTCCTTGGGACGTCCCTACCTTAAACCCTAAAATTAACACCTAGCCTTATCCTAACATTAACCATAACCATAACGCTTACCTAACTCTAACCTTAACCCTTACCTTAACTGTCAACTTCTAAGTGGTAAGGCAGTCACAAGGATCCAGTTCGGATTTCTGGTCTGACTGCTGCATTATGACATAATAACACACGTCTGTAAAGAACAGGCTGAGGCCGCTTGGCTTTCAACAGAAGGGCAAGAGTGAATGACTGAAAGAGCTGACGACAATAATGAAAGAGCGAGAGAGAGAGAAAGAGGGAGGGAGGGAAAAGTACAAAGACCTCCAGTAGGGGAAATTACCTGCGCTTACATGCCCATTACTGCAGTATAGACAGAAGTGTATGGCTCTCCATGTGTGCGTGCTTGAGAGAGGGAGAGAGAGAAAGAGAGAAGGAGAGAGGCCCATTAGGAACCTGTCAGTACCATTCCCCCCTGCACTTCTACCAATAGTTTCCATGACAACAGCTCAATTCATCCAGTAATTCACTGTCATATTTACACAGAATTCATAATTACCTAGACACTTATAATAATCTATAAAGTTACACAATCTAGACACTTATCCTAAATTGGGACACCACTTAGGTTTAGGTTAGGGAGGGTGACTAGAGACTGGTGACTTTGAGTGAGAGTTAGTGGTTTAAATCCTGGGTCAGCCAGGAATAGATCAGTCTGCAATGTGAAGCAGCAGCTGGAAGTTTACTGGTGTCCGTTGTGCCCTTGAGCAAGAAACGTACAGGGGTGTTGCTCTGCGTCTGACCCTGCAGGTGACCCAGCATGTATGTGGGTGTATGTGTGTGTGTGAGCGTGTGTGTGTCAAGTCAGAACAGTCCGCTCTTGAGGAACACTATTAAAGAGATTCTTTGGTACTTAGTGTATACTTTTTAGCCAGTAGTTCTGAAGTAGCATTCATGAGCCAAAAGCGGTCCCCGAAAATTGCATACTATGTCATATACAATTGAAGTCGGAAGTTTACATACACCTTAGCCAAATACATTTAAACTCAGTTCATCACAATTCCTGACATTTAACCCAAGTAAAAATTCCCTATCTTAGATCATTTAGGATTACCACTTTATTTTAAGAATGTGAAATGTCAGAATAATAGTAGAGAGAAGGATTCATTTCAGCTTTTATTTCTTTCATCACATTCCCAGTGGGTCAGAAGTTTACATACACTCAATTAGTATTTGGTAGCATCGCCTTTCAATTGTTTAACTTTGGTCAAGCATTTTGTGTAGCCTTTTATGTACCGTTTATTTATTAAACCCTCACTCCCTGTACTTGCTTCCCGACTCTCAGCGCGCTCGTTACACCCATAAGCCCCACATCTGAAGGTAACCCGATACCATACAAAAAATTTGATGGAAGTATGGAGGTACTGTAATTCTGTGCCAACAAAATAAAGGGGTTGAATATGTGTCCAAAAAACAAAAATATTTCCTGAGCTTTCTTATATCTCCTACATATAGGACAGACACTTAAAATATGATGTATCTGTTTTATGATGTCTCTGTTTCATGAATGTATTATTCAATGTATTGATTTGATTTGATTTTGAGTAGTAAAGGCCAAACTCAATATTTTATAAAATAATACAATTAAAAATCAAATAGCTAAATGATCCATGGTATGACCATCTTAAAACAATTCCATACGTTAGTTAGTTTAGTATACCCCCACCCCACCCCCAAAGTCAGAGGTTATAGAGGTTATGCATGTATGAACTACATATTGACACATCCAACAAAAAGTGGAGATTTAAAAAATACTTAGTAGTTGCCAAACTTTCGGAGAATGTCTCTAACTACAATCTAGATCAGTACACCAAGCCCCCAGTCGTGTGTTGTGTGTGTGTGTGTGTGTGTGTGGTGTGTGTGTGTGTGTGTGTGTGTGTGTGTGTGTGTGTGTGTGTGTGTGTGTGTGTGTGTGTGTGTGGTGTGTGTGTGTGTGTGTGTGTGTGTGGGTGTGTGGGTGTCTGTGTGTCCTGGGATGGAGCTATGATGTCTCTGACCTTTGCTTGGCCTCTTCAGTGCCCTGAGATACATTACATATATAAAAAGTATGTGGAAACCCTCTTCAAATTAGTGGATTTTAAATGCATGTTAAATGTGCAACCAGAGAACCAAGAATTCTAGACCACCTTTACTCCAAGCAATGCAGATGTACAAAGCTCTCCCTCGCCCTCCATTTGGCAAATCTGACCATAAGTTTATCCTCCTGATGCCTGCTTACAAGCACAAATTAAAGCAAGAGCACCAGTGACTTGGTCTATAAAAAAGTGATCAGATGAAGCAGATGCTAACTAAAGGACTGTTTGCTAGCACAGACTGGAATATGTTCCGGGATTCTTCCATGGCATTGAGAATACAACACATCAGTCACTGGCTTTATCAATAAGTGCATCGAGAACGTCGTCCCCACAGTGACTGTACGTACATACCCCAACCAGAAGCCATGGATTACAGGCAACATTCACAATGTGCTTAAGGGTAGAGCTGCCGCTTTCAAGAAGCGGGACTCTAACCCGGAAGCTAATAACAAATCCCCTTTGCCCTGCGGCGTATCATCAAACAGGCAAAACATCATATAAGGACTAAGATCGAATTCTGCGACACCGGCTCTGAAGCTCGTCGGATGTGGCAGAGCTTGCAAACTATTACAGACTACAAAGGGAAGCACAGCTGAGAGCTGCCCAGTGACACGATCCTACCAGGCGAGCTAAATAACCTCTATGCTTGCTTCGAGGCAAGTAACACTGAAACATGAATGAGAGCATCAGCTGTTCCAGACGACTATGTGATCACGCTTTCCGCAGCTGATGTGAGTAAGACTTTCAAACAGGTCAATATTCACAAGGCCGCAGGGCCAGACGGATTACCAGGATGTGTACTCCGAACATGCGCTGACCAACTGGCAAGTGTCTTCACCGGTCAACTGTAAGTGCTGTTATTGTGAAGTGGAAACATCTAGGGGCAGCAAGTGTCAGCTGGAGTGGTGTAAAGCTTGCCGCCATTGAAACGTGTTCTCTGGAGGTATGAATCACGTTTCACCATATGGCAGTCCGACAGACAAATCTGTGGATGGCGGGTGCCAGGAGAACCCTACCTGCCCGAATGCATAGTGCCAACTGTAAAGTTTGGTGGAGGAGGAATAATTGTCTGGGGCTGTTTTTCAAGAATCAGGCTAAGCCCCTTAGTTCCAGTGAAGGGTAATCTTAAATCTACAGCATACAATGACATTCTAGACGATTCTGTGCTTCCAACTTTGTGGCAACAGTTTGGGGAAGGCCCTTTCCTGTTTCAGCATGACAATGCCCCTGTGCACAAAGGAAGGTCCATACAGAAAAAGTTTGTCAAGATCGGTGTGGAAGAACTTGACTGGCCTGCACAGAGCCCTGACCTCAACCCCACCGAACACCTTTGGGATGAATTGGAACGCAGACTGCGAGCCAGGCCTAATCGCCCAATATCAGTGCCGAACTCACTAATGCTCTTGTGGCTGAATGGAAGCAAGTCCCCGCAGCAATTTTCCAACATCTAGTGGAAAGCCTTTCCAGAAGAGTGGAGGCTGTTATATCAGCAAAGGGTGGGCCAACTACACATTAATTCTAATGATTTTGGAATAAGATGTTCGATGAGCAGGTGTCCATATACTTTTGGTCATGTAATGTACCTTCCATCTTTCTCTCCACTCTCCCTCTCTCTCTTCCTCTTTCTCTCCCTCTTTCTCTCCATTCTCCCACTCTCTTTCCCTCTTTCTATCTACTCTCCTTCTATCTTTACCTGTTCCCTACACTTTCTCTTGCTCTCTCTCTCTCCCCCTTCTCTCTCTGTCTCTCTCTCTCTCTCTCTCACTCTCTGTGTCTGTACTAAGCTCTCACTACTAATGCACTAATGCAGTAGTTACTGTTGTTGTTGGGGGAAGATGAAGAAGAGTAGGTTGATACGACTAAGATAATGCTTGGCATTATAGACACTCACGTGTTTCTATATCATCTATCTACAGACACACAGCCCAACACACACACACACACACACACACCACACACACACACACCACACACACACACACACACACACACCACACACACACACACACACACACACACACACACACACACACACACACACACACACACACACACACACACACACACACACACACACACACACACGCGAGCACAGAGCCACGGAAGAAGAGCTAGACACACTGGTTTTACAGGCCTGGTATTACCTACCAGCTCTTGGTCTTCTCATGAAAACATCTGTAGCATTTGGCCTACAAACTATTATGACCAGTCTATGAAAATACGAGACACTCACAAACACAATGGTGGTGTAGGACCCACAAGCCTCACAAGACTCGTCTGAAGGTTCCCGGTACCAGTTAAAAAAATGTAAGTACAGTTGAAGTCGGAAGTTTACAAACACCTTAGCCAAATACAAACTCAGGTTTTCACAATTCCTGACATTTAATCAGAGTAAAAATTCCCTGTTTTAGGTCAGTTAGGATCACCACTTTCTTTTAAGAATGTGAAATGTCAGAATAATAGTAGAGAGAATGATTCATTTCAGCTTTTATTTCTTTCATCACATTCCCAGTGGGTCAGAAGTTTACATACACTCAATTAGTATTTGATAGCATTGTCTTTAAATTGCTTAACTTGGGTCAAACATTTCGGGTAGCCTTCCACAAGCTCCCCACAATAAGTTGGGTGAATTTTGGCCCACTCCTCCTGACAGAGCTGGTGTAACTGAGTCAGGTTTGTGGACCTCCTTGCACACGCTTTTTCAGTTCTGCCCAGACATTTTCTATAGGATTGAGGTCAGGGCTTTGTGATGGCTCATTCCATTACCTTGACTTTGTTGTACTTAGGCCATTTTGCCACAACTTTGGAAGTATGCTTGGGGTTGTTGTCCATTAGGAAGACCCATTTGCAACCAAGCTTTAACTTCCTGACTGATGTCTTGAGAAGTTACTTCAATATATCCACATAATTTTCCTTTCTCATGATGCCATCTATTTTGTGAAATGCACCAGTCCCTCCTGCAGCAAAGCACCCCACAACATGATGCTGCCAACCCCGTGCTTCTCGGTTGGGATGGTGTTCTTCGGCTTGCATGCCTCCCCCTTTTACCTCCAAACATAACGATGGTCGTTATGGCCAAACAGTTCTATTTTTGTTTCAGACCAGAGGAAATTTCTCCAAAAAGTACAATTTTTGTCCCCATGTGCAGTTGAAAACCATTTTGGTTTTGGTGCAGTGGCTTCTTCATTGCTGAGCGGCCTTTCAGGTTGTCGATATAGGACTCGTTTTACTGTGGATATAAATACTTTTGTACCTGTTTCCTCCAGCATCTTCACAAGGTCCTTTGCTGTGGTTCTGGGATAGATTTGCACTTTTCGCACCAAAGGACGTTCATCTCTAGGAGACAGAATGCCTCTCCTTCATGAGCGGTATGACAGCTGCTTGGTCCCATGGTGTTTATACTTGCGTACTATTGTTTGTACAGATGAAAGTGGTACCTTCAGGTGTTTGGAAATTGCTCCCCAGGATGAACCAGACTTGTGGAGGTCTACAAATGGTTTTCTGAGGTCTTGGCTTATTTCTTTTGATTTTCCCATGATGTCAAGCAAAGAGGTGCTGAGTTTAAAGGTAGGCCTTCAAAAACATCCACAGGTACACCTCCAATTGACTCAAATGATGTCACTTAGCCTATCAGAAGCTTCTAAAGCATGACATAGTTTTCTGGAATTTTACAAGCTGTTTAAAGGGACAGTCAACTTAGTGTAAACTTCTGATACACTGGAATGGTGATACAGTGACTTATAAGTGAAATAATCTGTCTGTAAAAATTACTTGTGTCATGCACAAAGTAGATGTCCTAACCGAGTTGCCAAAACTATAGTTTGTTAAAAAATGAGTTTTAATGACTCCAACCTAAGTGTATGTAAACCTCCGACTTTAACTGTATATAGATATATCAATCCATCAATCAAATGTAATATAAAGCCCTTTTTACGTCAGCCGATGTCAAAAAGTGCTATACAGAAACTCAGCCTAAAACCCCAAACAGCAAGCAATGCAGATGTGGAAGGACGGTGGCTAGGAAAAACTCCCTAGAAATTCCAGAACCTAGGAAGAAACCTAGAGAGGAACCAGGCTCTGAGGGGTGACCAGTTCTCTTTTGGCTGTGCCGGGTTGAGATTATAACAGTACATGGCCAAGATGTTCAAACGTTCATAGATGACAGCAGGTTCAAATAATAATAATAGTCACAGTGGTTGTAGAGGGTGCAACAGGTCAGCACCTCAGGAGTAAATGTCAGTTGGCTTTTCATGGCCGAGCATTCAGAGTTAGAGACAGCAGGTGCGGTAGAGAGAGAGAGAGAGAGTTGAAAACAGCAGATTTGGGACAAGGTAGCACTTCCAGTGAACAGTTCAGGGTTCCATTGCCGCAGGGAGAACAGTTGAAACTGGAGCAGCAGCAAGACCAGGTGGACTGGGGACAGCAAGGAGTCATCAGGCCAGGTAGTCCTGAGGCATAACCAGTTAGTCCCAGGGCTCAGGTCCTCCGAGAGGGGAGGGAGAGAGAGAGAATTAGAGGGCGCATACTTAAATTCACACAGGACACTGGATAAGACAGGAGAAATACTCCAGATATAACAGACCGACCCTAGCCCCACAAGACATAAACTGTTGTAGCATTAATACTGGAGGCTGAGACAGGAGGGGTTGGGAGACACAGTGGCCCCGTCCGACGGAGAGGGCCAACCAGGCAGGATATAACCCCACACACTTTTCCAAAGCACAGCCCTCACACCAGTAGAGGGATATCTTTAAACCACCAACCACTTACTACCATGAGACAAGGCTGATTATAGCCCGCGAAGATTTCCCCCACGGCACGAATCCGAGGGGGGCGCCAAACCCGGATAGGAAGATCATGTCAGTGACTCAAGGGACTCAAGGGATGCATCCCTCCTAGGGACAGGATGGAAGAGCACCAGTAAGCCAGTGACTCAGCCCCATAATAGGGTTAGAGGCAGAGAATCCCAGTGGAGAGAGGGGAACTGGCCAGGCAGAGACAGCAAGGGCGGTTCGTCGCTACAGTGCCTTTCCGTTCCCCTTCACACCCCTGGGCCAGACTACACTCAATCATAGGTCCTACTGAAGAGATGAGTCTTCAATGAAGACCTAAAGGTTGAGACCGAGTCTGCGTCTCCCACATGGATAGACAGACCATTCCATAAAAATGGAGCTCTGTAGGAGAAAGCCCTGCCTCCAGCTGTTTGTTTAGAAATTCTAGGAACAATAAGGAGGCCTGTGTCTTGTGACCATAGGGTACGTGTAGGTACGTGGGGCAGGACCAAATCGGAGAGATAGGTAGAAGCAAGCCCATGTGATGCTTTGTAGGTTAGCAGAAAAACCTTGAAATCAGCCCTAGCATTAACAGGAAGCCAGTGTAGAGAGACAAGCATTGGAGTAATATGATCAAATTTTCTGGTTCTAGTCAGAATTCTAGCAGCCGTGTTTAGTACTAACCGAAGTTTATTTAGTGCTTTATCCAGGTAACCGCAAAGTAGAGCATTGCAGTTGTCTAATCTAGAAATGACAAAAGCATGGATTAGCTTTTCTGCCAAATTTTTGGACATAAAGTTTCTGATTTTTGCAATGTTACAAAGATGGAAAAAATCTGTCCTTGAAACAATCTTGATTTGTTCGTCAAAAGAGAGCTCAGGGTCCAGAGTAACACCAAGGTCCTTCACATTTTTATATGAGATGACTGTACAACCATCAAGGTTAATTGTCAGATCGAACAGAAGATCTGTTTGTATCTTTGGACCTAGAACTAGCATCTCTGTTTTGTCCGAGTTTAAAAGTAAAACATTTGACGCCATCCACTTCCTTATATCTGAAACACAGGCTTTCAGGGAGGGCAATTTTGGGACTTCACCATGTTTCATCGAAATGTACAGCTGTGTATCGTCCGCATAGCAGTGAACGTTAACATTATGTTTCCGAATGACATCACCAAGAGGTAAAATATATAGTGAAATCAATAGTGGTCCTAAAACGGAACCTTGAGGAACACCGAAACTTACAGTTGATTTGTCCGAGGAGAACCGTCCACAAAGACAAACTGATATCTTTCCAACAGATAAGATCTAAACCAGGCCAGAACTTGTCCGTGTATACCAATTTGGGTTTCCAATCTCTCCAAAAGGTGGTGATTGATGGTGTCAAAAGCCGCACTAAGGTCTAGGAGCACAAGGACAGATGCGGAGCCCCGGTCTGACACCATTAAAAGGTAATTTACCACCATCACGAGTGCAGTCTCAGTACTACGATGGGGTCTTAAATCAGACTGAAGCATTTTTTATACATTGTTTGTCTTCAGGAAGGCAGTGAGTTGCTGCGCAACAGCTTTTTCTAAAATCTTTGAGAGGAATGGGAGATTCGATATAGGCCAACAGTTTTTATATTTTCTGAGTCAAGGTTTGGCTTTTTCAAGAGAGGCTTTATTACTGCCTCTTTTAGTGAGTTTGGTACACATCCGGTGGATAGAGAGCCGTTTATTATGTTCAACATAGGAGGGCCAAGCACAGGAAGCAGCTCTTTCAGTAGTTTAGTTGGAATAGGGTCCAGTATGCAGCTTGAAGGTTTAGTGGCCATTACCATTACTATTTTCATGAATGTGTCAAGAGATATATGAGAAATGTTTTTTGTTTTTAGGGGTGCGACTGCATCTAGGGTATTATGCACGGTTAAATTTAGTTCCTCAGTTAGGTGGTTAACCGATTTTTGTACTCCGACATCCTTGAGTAGGTGGAGGGAGTTGTCCGAGTTGTCCGAGAATTTATAGTATGGCTTTGATGATCCTTCGTTGGGGCCGAAGCAGATTATTTGTTGCGATTGCAAACGTAATAAATTTGTGGTCCGATAGTCCAGGATTAAGATCCACAATATTTATTCCACGGGACAAAACTAGGTCCAGAGTATGACTATAGCAGTGAGTAGGTCCGGAGACATGTTGGACAAAACCCACTGAATCAATGATGGCTCCGAAAGCCTTTTGGAGTGGGTCTGTGGATTTTTCCATGTGAATATTAAAGTCACCAAAAATGTGAATATTATCTGCCATGACTACAAGGTCCGATAGGAATTCAGGGAACTCATTGAAGAACGCTGTATACGGCCCTGAAGTTCTGTAAACAGTAGCTATAAAAGGTGATTGAGTAGGCTGCATGACTAGAAGCTCAAAAGACAAAAACGCAGTAATTTCTTTTGTAAATTGAAATTTGCTATAATAAATGTTAGCAACATCTCTGCCTTTGTGGAATGAAAGGGAGATATGGTCACTAGAGTAACCAGGAGGAGAGGCCTCATTTAACACAGTAAATGCATCAGGCTTAAGACATGTTTCAGTCAGGCCAATTACATTAATATTATGATCAGTGATTAGTTCATTGACTATAACCTTGGAAGTGAGGGATCTAACATTAAGTAGCACCATTTTGAGATGTGAGATATCACAATCTCTTTCAATAATGACAGGAATGGAGGAGGTCTTTATTCCAGTGAGATTGCTAAGGTGAACACCACCACGTGGTGGGAGAGGCAGAAAACAGTTTTCAACCAGTGATTGAGTTGCGAGACTCTGCTGTAGAGCTCATCACTCCCCCTAACTGGGAGGGGGCCAGAGACAATTACTCGATGCCGACACATCTTACTAGCTAATTTACATGCTGAAGTTATGTTGCGCTTGATGACCTCTGACTGTTTTATCCTAACATAGTTGGTGCCGACGTGGATAACAATATCCCTATACTCTCTATACTTGCCAATTTTAGCCTTAGCCAGCACCATCTTCAGATGAGCCTTTACCTTGGTAGCCCTGCCCCCTGCTAAACAGTGTATGATCTCTGGATGATTCTTTTTAAGTCTAATACTGCGGTAATGGAGTCACCAATGACTAGGGTTTTCAATTTGTCAGAGGCTTTGGCAGCTCAGAACCCATAACGGGTGGAGGAGAAACCAGAGAAGGCTCGGCCTCTGACTCCGACTCGTTGCTTCATGGCGAGAACTGGTTGAAAGTTTCTGTCGGCTGAATGAGCGACACCGGTTGAGCATTCCGACAGCATTTCCTTCCAGAAGCCAGAAGTAGCAAAAGTATGTGGACACCTGCTCATCGACTATCTCATTCCGAAATCATATGCATTAATATGGGGTTGGTTCGCCCCTTTGCTGCTATAACAGCCTCCAATTTTCTGGGAAGGCTTTCCACTAGATGTTGGAACATTGCTGCGGGGACTTGCTTCCATTCAGCCACAAGAGTATTAGTGAAGTCGTGCACTGATGTTGGGTGGTTAGGCCTGGCTCGCAGTCTACGTTCCAATTCATCCCAAAGGTGTTCGATGGGGAAGAGAACAGGGCTCTGTGCAGGCCAGTCAAGTTCTTCCACACCGTTCTCAACAAACCATTTCTGTATGGACCTTGCTTTCTGCACATCGGCATTGTCATGTTGAAACAGAAAAGGGCCTTCCTCAAACTGTTGCCACAAAGTTGGAAGCGCAGAATAGTCTAGAATGTCATTGTATGCTGTAGATTTAAGATGTCCTTTCACTGGAACTAAGTGTCTTAGCCCGAACCATAAAAAACAGCCCCAGACCATTATTCCTCCTCCACCAAACTTTACCGTTGGCACTATGAATTCGGGCAGGTAGCGTTCTCCTGGCATCCGCCAAACCCAGATTCGTCCATCAGACTGCCACATGGTGAAACGTGGTTCATCACTCCAGAGAACGCGTTTCCACTGCTCCAGAGTTCAATGGCGGCAAGCTTTACATCACTCCAGCCGACGCTTGGCATTGTGCATGGCGATCTTAGGCTTATGTGCGGCTGCTCAGCCATGGAAACCCATTTTATGAAGCTCCCGACAAACAGTTCTTGCGCTGATGTTGCTTCCAGAGGCAGTTTGGAACCCGGTAGTGAGTGTTGCTACTGGAGGACAGACTATTTTTACGCGCTACGTGCTTCATCACTTGGCGCTCCCGTTCTGTGTGGTCTACCACTTCGCGGCTGAGCCGTTGTTGTTTCCACTTCACAATAACAGCACTTACAGTTGACCCGGGGCAGCTCTAGCAGGGCAGACATTTGATGAACTGACAAATTTATCTTGGAACGGTGGCGTCCTATGACGGTGCCACATTGAAAGTGACTGAACACTTCAGTAAGGCCATTCTACGACCAATGTTTGTCTATGGAGATTGCATGGCTGTGTGCTCAATTGTATACACCTGTCAGCAATGGGAGTGGCTGAAATTGCCGAAACCACTAATTTGAAGGGGTGTCGACATACTTTGTATATATAGTGTATGTACGGTGTAATTCGATTTTTATTGATGTGTTCATGCAGGGCTCATCTGCAAAAGAGACTGTGGTCTCAGCATGACTCCCTGCTGAAATAAAAGGTTACATTTAAAAAAAATGTATAATTTAAAAATAGAATGTGATCATTTTTAGTCACGGGGAAAAAAACACAAGGCTCTCTGTTTTAAGATTCCAAATAGCCTAAATTAACTTTTTCACTTCTAAGTAAAATACCTTAGAAGTGGCTACAAGGCTACAATGTTGTTTGATTTATTGTTTGAACAGTCGCTGTGATTATATTTGGTTATCAATGCAAAATAGACTGCTTATTTAATGCCAAGCTATACCAAGACAGCAATCTTGAAATTTAAGTGATTTTGAAGTTGATTAGCTTGAGAAGAAAGAAGTTGATTAGCTTCCCACATCACCATGTGAAATATTCAGATTTATAATTAAATAATTTGCCCTGAAAAATACTCTTATACTTGCCAGTGTAACCTACAACATTATCCCATTTTGATAGGCTGTGAATGTATTCACTCCCAAATCAGCTAAAAATAGAATGTCATCATGTTTTGGTTCACAGACACAAATCACATATCTCAAAGCTGTTTTTACCAATAGCCTGGAATCACTAGTAATTATTTTTAAACAAAACACCTTTTTTGGGGGGGGGATAAGGCTACAATGCTGTTTGGTTCATTGTCTGAACAATTATATTTGCTTATCAATGCAAAATAAGCTACTTTGATGCATAGCATATAACAGGGTTCCCTTACTGGCGTCCCGCGGGCCGAATTTGGCTATTGAACAGATCAATGAACCAAGCGAGCTTCAATGCCTACACAACACTGCACCCATGGCTGCGCACGGAATAATACAGCACATTCCAATTTTCATGTGGCACGGGAGTACGTCGAATGTCGCTGTGCACTACAACTAGACGCCCTTTTGTGACGCTCTGAATCTTCTGTCTCTGTAGGGTATAAAATCACCTATAATTGAAGTTGAAGGCTGACCAGGGTACTGCAGGCTTCCATTAGCAACTAAATTATCCTTCTTCTGTGTACGACTTAAAAATAATTGGTTCAAGGACATACAATACATCTGGTGTATTAATGTAAATATGTACAGCATATACTGTGTGTATGTATGTATGTATGTATGTATGTATGTATGTATGTATGTATGTATGTATGTATGTATGTATGTATGTATGTATGTATGTATGTATGTACATATACATATACATACATACAGTACCAGTCAAAAATTTGGACACACCTACTCATTCAAGGCTTTTCTTTTTTTTGGTACTATTTTCAACGTTGTAAAATAATAGTGAAGACATCAATACTATGAAATAACACATACGGAATCATGTAGTAACCAAAAAAGTGTAAAACAAATTCTTTAAAGTAGCCACCCTTTGCCTTGATGACAGCTTTGCACACTCTGGGCATTCTCTCAACCAGCTTGTTGGCTGCTTTTCCTTCACTCTGCGGTCCAACTTATCCCAAATCATCTCAATTGGGTTAAGGTCGGGTGATTGTGAAGGCCAGGTCATCTGATGCAGCACTCGATCACTGTCCTTCTTGGTCAAATAGCCCTTACACAGTCTGGAGGTGTGTTGGGTCATTGTCCTGTGGAAAAACTAATTATAGTCCCACTAAGCGCAAACCAGATGGGATGGCATATCGCTGCAGAAGGCAAAGCACCCCCACACCATCACCTCCTCCTCCATGCTTCACTGTGGGAACTACACATGCAGAGATCATCCGTTGGAACCAAAAACCAAAATCTCAAATGTTGATTTATCAGACCAAAGGACAGATTTCCACCGGTCTAATGTCCATTGGTTGTGTTTCTTGGCCCAAGAAAGTATATTCTTATTATTGGTGTCCTTTAGTAGTGGTTTCTTTGCAGCAATTCGACCATGAAGGCCTGATTCATGCAGTCTCCTCTGAACAGTTGATGTTGAGATATGTCTGTTACTTACTTAGCATTTATTTGTGCTGCAGTTTCTGAGGCTGGTAACTCTAATGAACTTATCCTCTGCAGCAGAGGTAACTCTGTGTCTTCCTTTCATGTGGCAGTCCTCATGAGAGCCAATTTCATCATAGCGCTTGTTGGTTTTTGTGACTGCACTTGAAGAAACCTTCAAAGTTCTTGAAATTTTCCGCATTAACTGACCTTCATGTCTTAAAGTAATGATGGACTGTCATTTCTCTTTGCTTATTTGAGCTGTTTTTGCCATAATATGTACTTGGTCTTTTACCAAATAGGGCAATCTTCTGTATACCACTCCTACCTTGTCACAATAAAACTGATTGGCTCAAACGCATGAAGAAGGAAAGAAATTCCACAAATTCACTTTGAACAAGGCACATCTGTTAGTTGAAATACATTCCAGGTGACTACCTCATGAATCTGGTTGAGAGAATGCCAAGTGTGTGCAACGCTGTCATCAAGACAAAGGGTGGCTCCTGAAGAATCTAAAATACATTTAGATTTTTTTATACCAGGTAAGTTGTCTGAGAACACATTCTCATTTACAGCAACAAACTGGGGAATAGTTACAGGGGAGAGGAGGGGGATGAATGAGCCAATTGTAAACTGGTGATTATTAGGTGACCGTGATGGTTTGAGGGCCAGATTGGGAATTTAGCCAGGACACCGGGGTTAACACCCCTACTCCTACGATAAGTGCCATGGAATCTTTAATGACCTCAGAGAGTCAGGACACCCGTTTAACGTCCCATCCGAAAGACGGCACCCTACACAGGGTAGTGTCCCAAATCACTGCTCTGGGGAATTGGGATATTTTTTAGACCATAGGAAAGAGTGCTTCCTACTGGCCCTCCAACACCACTTCCAGCAGCATCTGGTCTCACATCCAAGGACTGACCAGGACCAACCCTGCTTAGCTTCAGAAGCAAGCTAGCAGTGGTATGCAGGGTGGTATGATGCTGGCTTAAAACACAAGTTTAACACTTGTTTGGTTACTACATGATTCCATATGTGTTATTTCATAGTTTTGATGTCTTCACTATTATTCTGCACTGTAAAAAATAGTGAAAATAAAGAAAAACCCTTGAATGAGTACATATTTACACAAATTGATCACAAAGATTGCCACTTTCCATTTCACTATAATGGGGATACTGTTTTCTTCTAACAATGACTGCAGTACAGCAGTCGGCCTTGAACTTCCGTGGCTTCAATGAGAGGGGGCAGTCATTCTCCCCTGGTGTGCACACAAAAATACACACACCTTATTCGTGATTCTGAGTGTGTTGGGAGGAACAGTGTTTACAGAAGACTCTCTGATCTGCAAATGTTGTTTGTGTAGCACCTGATTAGCTCTCTGAAACGGGAGGGTCAGTGCTGTGTGCGTGCATATGTATGTGTGTGTGTGCCCACGACCCAGGGTACTGCACTGGTGTTGAGCTAGTCCAAACAGAGTGTGTGACAACTAATTGCTGGTGGCAGCAATCTATTCCTGAAATGGAGTAGGACTCAGTGTGTTTATATCAGAGAGAGATGCAGAGAGAGAGAGACACACACACAAAACCAGCATGAACAATGAAAGTATTAGACATGCTCCTGAACCTAGTGCTGTATCACATGTCTATGTCCTCACCCAGTCTGAGGAGAGTGTGTTTGTGTGTGTCTTTGTGTGTGCGTACAAGCATGTGTGTATGTGTGAGAAAACTCATTCAGTGCTATAAAGTGAATCAGACCTGAATCAACTCAATCAGAAAGTGACTAATGAGCTATACTTAACTGGTGATAAGAGGGGAGAGACATGGAGGGGAGAAAGGATGGAAGGCTCTGTGTAAGATCTGGTACTTTTGGGATATACACATCTCACATTTGAATTTGGGTAATGAGTCTCCAACAGGTTAACCCCCCCCCCCCCCCCCCCACCACACAAAATCACGCCCGGACACACACGCACACACTCGTGTACACACGCACACCAACATAGACACCAAAACACTCACACACACACACACACAGGCACACACAGACACACAAACACTTACGCACACACACACACATAGACACATATATAGGCGACACTAACTATCAGCAGGTCAGTAGCTAAACGTGGGTCTGATTTCACTGGAACGCTTTAAATGTTCTAAACCCCCTGCTATCTACTTGCCTGGCTACCGAGACTCCATGCTCTGGCCAAATACTACTCCACGCCCACAGACGTTAGTTTCTACCTCGCCAACCCTTCACCGGATGCGAACACATTCATTGCCATCTGATTGGTCCAGAAACCGATCGGTTGGGCAAGAACCAAAACACACGTGGGTAAATTTGGTTACAAAATGAGTCATTGGCTTTGATCCTCTGATTGGTTAGAGACGATCCAATTACTGATGACTTCATTTTTTACAACACCCCTCGTGTCCCTCAACACCACAAACTAGTTCAATAATGGCACACTCAGACTGAAGTATGTAGGGAACGACAGAGCAGTGGAAGAACTCAATGTGAGTCGTCAGGCTAGCTATCTACTGAACTGACTGTCCCCTTAATCCCCCAGACCCAGAGAATGGGATGGGGAGGAGGAGAGCGATACAGCGAGAGAGGGGGAGATGGAGGAGGGAAGGGGAAATATGGAGAGATGGGGGGGTCACCCAAGTCACAGACTGTTCTCTCTGCTACCGCACGGCAAGTGGTACCGGAGCGCCAAGTCTAGGTCCAAAAGGCTCCTTAACAGCTTCAAATATACACCCAGACATTTTTTTTCTTCACTGTTGCTACTCGCAGTTTATTATCTATGCATAGTCACTCTACCCCTACCTACAAGTACAAATGACCTCGACTAACCTGTACCCCCGCACATTTACTCGGTACCTGTAAATACAGTGGCCTCGTTATTGTAATGTAATTTTACTGTGTTACTTTTTACTTGATTTTATTTGGTGAATATGTTCTTAACTCTATTTCTTGAACTACACTGTTGGTTAAGGGCTTGTAAGTAAGCATTTCACGGTAAGGTCTACACCTGTTGCATTTGGCACATGTGACAAATACCATTTGATTTGATTTGATTTGGAGGAGAGGGAGTATGGTGTAAGGGGTGAGATAAAAAAGTGACAGAAAGAATGACAAAAATAGAGGGAGAAAAAAGGGAAACAGAGAAAAAAGCAGAAGTGCTGCAGGAGAAGAACTGAGTTCTAAATGTGAAGAGAAAAAGCTCATTAATATTATCTTAGTTCCCCCTGAATGTTCAAATTAAATTAAATTAAATCTCTTTCTTCATGTCTGCGCTTCCAATGTCCCCAATAACAGCTAGGATATATCTGTTACCTAACTCTACAAATCTGTCTGTGTAACCTAACTACACACACACACAGACACACAAGCACACACGCACACGCATGCACACACACACAGACACACACATACACTTGCACACACAGAGACACCCACAAATGTACCAACACACTATACCTTCCTAAAACAATCTAGACACCACCCTCCCACAGTATTGTATCTATTGATACTCACGGCACAGAAACTCCAGGAGTAGTGCCTTGAACAACACCAAGATCTTTTCATGGCCTTTGTCGACCTCTCCAAGGCCTTAGAAACTGTGAGCAGGGAACTACTACGGGGCATTCTACTCAAATGTGTCTGCCCAGCCAAATTTGTCAACATCCTTTGCAAGTTCCATGATGGGATGATGGCTTGGATGGCCATAGCAAGGCAGGAGTCGTGCCCTTCATAGTATGCACTGGTGTGAGTCAGGGGTGCGTGCTGGCACCTGTAGCATCCAAGGAACAGCGTCAATCCCTATGTCATCAGAGTGTGACATATGTTTGTTGTTGTTGAACGCCGAATCCTGAACTAAAGACCTAGGTTTAAAAGCTGACAGTGTTTTTATATACATTTATTTTATTTTGAATCCTGCGGCTCTGTTGGGCTATATTGCTGTGAGCGAATCCTCCCATATTCCATATAGGGGGAGAGACGCGAAAGCCCAGCTAGCCTAGCTGGCTTGACGGTCTCAAATGGAGGACGCTATTGAGCGTTTCCAGCATTGCAGGAGCTGTGTTTACTTTGCTTTGTTCCTGGGACAATGTGGACCGTGCTGACTTTTAATGTAGCAACTGCTTTCTTGCGGAGGACTACAGGAGCGAAGTAGCTACTCTTAGCAAGCAAGTAGACAACCTACATAAGCTACTGGGGAACCCACACCCAGCTATTTTTTTTTCTTCTACACCGGTAGCCTGATGCCGCTCTGGTCTGGTGTAAGTTTCACCGCCGTGTTGGCTCTCCACAGCCAACTGGCCAGTTCTAGGCAGGGTTCCATCCCCGAAGGTGTCTCCCCCTTCCATGGAGAACGGAGCTGTTCTCAACCCAACCAACCAGCCATGGAGGTACGTCACTCACCGTGGAAGTCGAAGAAGGCATCCTCTGGCAACGGGGTTCTCAATGGAGATGTTGAGCCCGTAACTGACACAGACCAGAAACAGCTTTGCCGCCCTGGATCCAGAGGTTCCGGCGCCTTTGTCCTTGGTGGCTTCCCAATCAAAATCGTATCTGGAAGCTCTATGGTGAGAAACATCTCGGTCCCCAAGGCAAAAACCCTGTGCTACCCAGGAGCATGAGTACAGGACATAACAAGGCTGTTTCCGACTGTTCTACCACAGATGCCGGGATCTGACTCTGTCGTAGTCCATGTGGGTACAAACGACATCAGGAGGGCTAGCTCGGAACATTTGAAAATTGATTTTAAAGAACTGATCTTAGCATTAAAAGACTCCAAAAAACATCCAATAATTTCAGCTCCAGTACCATCATTGGGCCGCGGGTGTGAAAGATCCAGCAGACTGCAGGCATTACACATCTGGCTAAAAGACTAGCTCTGCTGGAGTCACTTTTATTGATAACTTTGACACCTTCTGGAAACAGAAGATTCTCTACAGGAATGACGGAGTCCATCCAAATCATCTTGGCTCCTGGACTCGCATTTAAAGGCTGCATTGAAGCAATGACTGGTAAATGATCCAAGACCAGCTCAGTTAATCCCTACCATTGTAACAATGAGTTGTCATAATGCTGCATCAAATGTACATGATCTTAGGGGCATTGGCAAAAACAACGTAAGTAATTTAATTTATGTACCCCTAATTGCACTGAATACACTACCGTTCAAAAGTTTGGGGTTACTTAAAAACATACATGAAATGAGTTGCAAAATGAATAGGAAATATAGTCAAGACGTTGACAAGGTTTTAAATAATGATTTTTCATTTAAATAATAATTGTGTCCTTCAAACTTTGCTTTTGTCAAAGAATCCTCAATTTGCAGCAATTACAGACTTGCAGACCTTTGGCATTCTAGTTGTCAATTTGTTGAGGTAATCTGAAGAGATTTCACCCCATGCATCCTGAAGCACCTCACACAAGTTGGATTGGCTTGATGGGCACTTCTTACTTACCATACGGTCAAGCTGTTCCCACAACAGCTCAATAGGGTTGAGATCCGGTGACTCTGCTGGCCACTCCATTAAAGACAGAATACCTGCTGACTGCTTCTTCCCTAAATCGTTCTTGCATAGTTTGGAGCTGTGCTTTGGGTCATTGTTCTGTTGTAGGAGGAAATTGGCTCCAATTAAGTGCCGTCCATAGGGTATGGCATGGCATTGCAAAATGGAGTGATAGCCTTCCTTCTTCAAGATCCATTTTTACCCTGTAAAAATCTCCCACTTTATCAACCCAAAGCACCCCCAGACCATCACATTGCCTCCACCATGCTTGACAGATGGCGTCAAGCACTTCTCCCGCATCTTTTAATTTTTTCTGCATCTCACGAATGTTCTCCTTTGTGATCCAAACACCTCAAAGTTAGATTTGTCTGTCCATAACACTTTTTCCCATCTTCCTCTGTCCAGTGTCTGTGTTCTTTTGCCCATCTAAATCTTCTATTTTTGTTGGCCAGTCGGAGATATGGCTTTTTCTTTGCAACTCTGCCTAGAAGGCCAGCATCCCAGAGTTGCCTCTTCACTGTTGACGTTGAAACTGGTGTTTTGCGGTTACTATTTAATGAAGCTGCCAATTAACTTCTTTGGGACAGGGGGGCAGTATTGAGTAGCTTGGATAAAAAGGTGACCAGAGTAAACTGCCTGCTACTCAGTCCTAAAAGCTAGAATATGCATATAATTAGTAGAGTTGGATATACAACACTCTGAAGTTTCTAAAACTGTTTGAATGATGTCTGTGAGTATAACAGAACTCATATGGCAGGCAAAAACCTGAGAAAAAATCCAACCAGGAAGTGGGAAATCTGAGGTTTGTAGTGTTTCAACTCTTTGCCTATCCAAGATACAGTGTAAATGGGGTCATGTTGCACTTCCTGAGGCTTCCACTAGATGTCAACAGTCTTTAGAACCTTGTTTGATGCTTTTACTATAAAGGGGGGAATGAGAGGGGATTGAGTCAGAGTTCTGGCAGACTGCCACGAGCTGGTCAGGCGCATTCACATGAGAGGTAGCTTGCGTTCCATTGCATTTCTGAAGACAAAGGAATTCTCCGGTTGGAACATTATTGAAGATTATGATAAAAACATCCTAAAGATTGATTCTATACTTAGTTTGACATGTTTCTACGAACTGTAATATGACTTTTTGTCTGAACTTTCGCCTGGACCTGCCAGCGTGTCGTCAGTTTGGATTGTGTACTAAACGCGCGAACAAAAGGAGGTGTTTGGACATAAATGATGGACTTAATCAAACAAATCAAACATTTATTGTGGAACTGGGATTCCTGGGAGTGCATTCTGATGAAGATCATCAAAGGTAAGTAAATATTTATAATGCTATTTCTGACTTTGTTGACTCCACAACATGGCGGTGTAACGACTTCCACCGAAGGTGGCTCCTCTCCCTGTTTGGGCGGCGCTCGGCGGTCGTCGTCACCGGTCTACTAGCTGCCACGATTCCTTTTTATTTTCTGTTGGTTTTGTCTTGATTGTTTTCACCTGTATCTTATTTGTTGTTAATTAGGGGCTATTTAAACTCCCAGGTCCCGCCTGCTGTTGTGCGGGCTTATCCTTTATGTCAGTGGTGTATTATTGTTTTTTTGCTTTTACGTGTTGGCTGTCCGTTATTTTCCCTGGTTGAGGGACTATTCGGTTTATTGGTCATTTTGCCTGGTTGTTGGCTGGACCCAGCTGAAATAAACGTATTCATTGAAAGCACTGCTCTCTACGCCTGACTCCCCACCCACCACTCCTAGCGATCCGTGACAGAAGCCCGCACCACAGCCATGGAGTCAGCAGGAGCAGCTGCGCCCCCTCTCCCATCCATGGAAGAGCGTGTCCTCCATCACACGGCCATCCTACACCGGATCGGGACAGCGATGGACCAGATGATGGAGAGAATGGACAGATAGGAGAAGAGTGGTCTCCCGACTTTGTCTCCAGCCCCTCTTCAGCCTGCACTACCCACTTCTCCGGCGGCGTCCGGACCCAGCGCTCTTCGGCTCGCGCCCCCCAGGGAGTACGACGGAAAGGCTGCCGGGTGCAAGGGATTCTTGCTCCAGCTAGAGCTTTACCTGGCTACCGTTCGCCCGACTCCCTCTGGAGAGGAGAGTGTGAGCGTCCTCGTCTAATGCCTGGTGGGCAGAGCCCTGGAGTGGGCCAACGCGGTTTGGGAGGGTCCTGAGCGACCACTACCCTGAGTTCACCCGCCGCTTCCGGGCTGTGTTCGACCACCCACCGAAGGGTAGAGCGGCGGGTGAACGGCTGTTCCACCTTAGGCAGGAGACGAGGAGCGCGCAGGACTTCGCGCTGCAGTTTCGGAACCTGGCCGCTGGAGCGGGGTGGAACGACAGGGCCCTGATGGACCACTACCGGTGTAGCCTCCGGGAGGACGTCCGCATGGAGCTAGCTTGTCGGGACGCTACTCTCACCCTAGACGACCTCATCAACATGTCAATCCGACTGTACAACCTGCTAGCTGCTCGCGGGCGTCCAGAGCGGGTCCTGCTTGTTCCACCTCCCAGCACTCCCACTCCAACACCCATGGAGTTAGGGGGTGCTGCATCTAGGGGAACCGGAGGAGAAGTCTCCTCCTGCACCAGTTGTGGTCGGAGAGGGCACACTGCCGACCGGTGCTGGAGGAGCTTGTCTGGGAGTCGAGAGGGCAGGCAGAGCACTGCTCAGACACCCCAGGTGAGTCAGCACCAGACTCACCCAGAGCTCTCTGTTGGTCATATGTTTGTACTAATTTATTTTCCTGAGTTTTCCCCTTCGTTCCAGCATAAGGCGCTAGTCGATTCAGGTGTAGCTGGGAGTTTTATGGACCACGGGTTCGCTGATAGGTTAGGGATTCCGTTTGTGCAGAAAGGCCAACCTTTCACCGTGCACTCCCTAGATAGTCGACCGTTAGGGTCAGGGCCGGTCAGGGAGGCCACGGTTCCACTGGACATGGTAACGCAGGGGGATCATAAGGAGCGGATTAGTCTCTTCCTCATTGATTCTCCTGTGTTTCCAGTGGTGCTGGGGATTCCCTGGCTGGCCATTCACGATCCTAGGATTTCATGGAGACAGGGGGCTCTAAAGGGGTGGTCAGAGGAGTGTTCAAGTAGGTGTATAGGAGTTTCCATCGGTGCAATGACGAGTCCAGACCAGGTTTCCACTGTACGCATTCCCTCAGAATATGCCGATTTGGCTATCGCTTTCTATAAAAAGAGGGCGACCCAATTACCATCTCATCGACGAGGGGATTGCACGATAAACCTCCAGGTAAACGCCGCACTTCCCAGGAGTCACGTGTACCCGCTGTCACAGGAAGAGACAGTGGCTATGGAGACATATGTCACTGAATCTCTGGGACAGGGGTACATTCGGCCCTCCACGTCACCCGTCTCCTCGAGTTTCTTTGTTGTGAAGAAGGAGGGAGGTCTGCGTCCGTGCATTGATTATAGAGATCTAAATTCCATCACAGTGGGGTTTAGCTACCCGCTACCTCTCATCGCTACGGCGGTGGAATCATTTCACGGAGCGAGCTTTTTCACAAAACTGGACCTCGTATAACTTGGTGCGTATCGGGGAGGGAGATGAGTGGAAGACCGCGTTTACTACCACATCTGGCCATTATAAGTACCTCGTCATGCCGTATGGGTTGAAGAATGCTCCAGCCGTCTTTCAATCCTTCGTAGACGAGATTCTCAGGGACCTGCACGGGCAGGGTGTGGTGGTTTACATCGATGACATTCTGATTTATTCCGTCAAACGCATGTGTCGCTGGTGCGCAGTGTACTTGGGCGACTGCTGAAGCATGACCTGTACGTCAATGCTGAGAAATGTGTGTTCTCCAAACAAGCCGTCTCTTTCCTGGGGTATCGCATTTCCACATCAGGGGTGGTGATGGAGTGTGACCGCGTTGCAGCCATGCGTAATTGGCCGACTCCGACCACGGTAAAGAAGGTGCAGCGGTTCTTAGGGTTTGCCAATTACTACCGGAGGTTTATCCGGGGTTTTGGCCAGGTGGCTGCTCCTATTACCTCACTGCTGAGGGGGGCGGTGCGTTTGCGGTGGTCAGCGGAGGCGGGCAGAGCTTTTAGTCGTCTGAAGGTGTTGTTTACCGATGCTCCCGTATTGGCTCATCCGGACCCCTCTTTGGCATTCATAGCGGAGGTGGACGCGTCTGAGGCTGGGGTTGGAGCCGTGCTATCACAGCGCTTGAGCACGCCACCGAAGCTTCGCCCCTGCGCTTTTTTTCCCAGGAAGCTCAGTCCGGCGGAGCGAAACTATGACGTGGGGGACCGGAAGTTGCTGGCTGTGGTAAAATCTCTGAAGGTGTGGAGACATTGGCTTGAGGGGGCTAAACACCCTTTTCTCATCTGGACTGAACACTGTAATCTGGAGTACATCCGGGCAGCGAGGAGACTGAATCCTCGTCAGGCAAGGTGGGCCATGTTTTTCACCAGCTTTCAGTTCACCATCTCTTATATACCAGGTTCCCTTAATTTGAAAAAAAAATGGTTTCAGGTGTGTGTTGTTGTAACGAACGTCGTCGGGAGAAGGAGAAGAGGACCAAGGTGCAGCGTGGTAAGTATTCATAATACTTTTAATAAATACGAACACTTGAACAAAAACAATAAAACGACAAACAAACAGTTCTGCAAGGTGCAATACACAAAACAGAAAACAACTACCCACAAACACAGGTGGGAACAGGCTACCTAAGTATGGTTCTCAATCAGAGACAACGATTGACAGCTGCCTCTGATTGGGAACCATACCAGGCCAAACACCTAGAAATACAAAACATAGAACAAAACATAGAATGCCCACCCCAACTCACGCCCTGACCAAACAAAAATAGAGACATAAACAAGGAACTAAGGTCAGGGCGTGACAGTTGTTATTATCTTTGACATTTGTATTAAGCATATTGGTAGTAGTAATAATGTGTCATACTGTAAATAATTTGTCTGTATTTCCTGAATCAGAAATGCCATAAACTAAACTGTTGTTCTTGTCTGTCCTCTCTCTCTCTCTCAAGGTTATGGCAAAGGTGACCACAGATGGTACCTAGATGCATGAAAGGGATAATTCGGCAGAGAACAGTGTGAGCCTCACCCCCTCTAACCGGTTGAAGTAATGGCGACAATGGCGTTCACTATGGTCCTTCACCACTTCTACCGTGAGACCTGAGTCCGAACCAGCAACCTTTACATAGCATCCAGTCGAAGCTTTCAACTGACTTTTCTCTTAGGAGTGCGACATGAGTCAACGTGGAGTGAGCATGGAAAGAAATCCCGTCCAAACTTTTCTTATGCTGCTGGTGTACTGGTAGGACAATTGACAAGACATTAATGACTGGAAAGGATGGTGGTGGCTCAGGTGAGCAATTCATCTGCTTGGGAAAATCTGATTACTGAAATCGGAACACTAGCAAGTGTCTAGTGTTTTATGCATTGATTTTGTTTATTTGCTACTTTGATTGTAGATTTTAGCTGTATTATGATGATCATGAATGAAATTAGATTCACTCCCGTTAATAGAAGTATAACCTTTATTATGATTTATTATAATGTATTTTCATAGAACCTCCTTTTGATAGAAGCTAAAATCTAAATCCTTACATTAAAATGTAATGATAATTATCACAGATTGACTGATAAGAGGAGGGAATGTGATGGACAATTGGATCATGTGAAGAGACAGCCTTGAAAATGTTAATCTTGTCTTTCGTGTCATAAATAATCCTTTGTTCCTGCCTGTGCTTGGTAAAGATAAGAGCGGGGGCGACATGATCCTCTCCTTAGGACCATCTGGCAGAACGCCCAGAATATGTTCTATAAGTTAAGATAGGAGACAGTGCCGGACACATGCCAGAACCAACCCTAAGTAAGCAGCAACCTCTGTGTAAGCAGTACATAAGAGATCTAACAGGACTGCCCCGAGAGAGCTCCTGACAGACAGGAGTGCATCAAGTTTGTTGGAACCCCTCCAGGTAACTGTTAATAAACAATGATTCATTTAAGATTGACTTCAGGTGTCCCTGGTGGTCATTTCCACAACATGTGTAGAATTTCCACAACAATATCTCCAGGACTGATAAGTATAATTTTTATCTTAATCTGTAGTTGTCTAGTATTGTCTTTTTTCTAGCTATGCCCATCTACTGTACTTTAAGTGCTGCCCATCTTCCCAGTAGCCTACTCTGTATGTGAACTGCTGACTACTCATAACTTGCAGATGATTGTTGACACATCAACCAGGATTAACTTCTTGGCGCAGATCACGATCATTTTCCTAAACAACCACTGAATTGCAGAGCGCCAATTTCAAAAATAATACTAAAAATATTTATAATCATGGAATCGCAAGTGAAATATACCAAAACACAGCTTAGCTTGTTGTTAATCCACCTATCGTGTCAGATTTTGAAAATATGCTTTACAGCGAAAGCAATCCAAGCGTTTGTGAGTGTATCAATCAATGCTAGAACAGCTAGCCTTAAATCAGCTTGGTCACGAAAGTCAGAAAAGCAATACAATTAATCGCTTACCTTTGAAAGTCTTCGGATGTTTGCACTCACGAGACTCCCAGTTACACAATAAATGTTATTTTTGTTCGATAAATATTAGTTTTTGCGCGTTATGGTCAGAAAACCACATGCTCGTTCCGGTCCTGAAAGGCAGAAGATAATTCCAAAAAGTATCAGATTTAAAAATAATACTAAAAATATTTAGAATCATATAATCACAAGTGAAATATACCAAAACACAGCTTAGCATGTTGTTAATCCACCTATCGTGTCAGAGTATAACAAAATCCGTTTTGTTATACTCACAGACAATATTTTCACAGTTTTGGAAACTTTGGAGTGTTTGCTATCCTAATCTGTAAATGATATGCATATTCTACGATCTGGGCCTGAGAAATAGTCCGTTTACCTTGGGAACTTTATTTTTTTTAAATAAATAAATCTGGCCCCTAGCTCTCAAGAAGTTAAGGGGTAGGTTAATTTGTGACTGTTGTTTTTGTAAGCAGTGGCTGTATTGGAGGGGGAGTGGTTTCTCTTCTCCCAGGCAATCAGCAATTAGCAATTAGTATTAGAACTTCAGTCTCCCCTGTTTTCTCAGCGGCAGCTGTAAGTGGTGGTCTTGTCAGTGGCGGTCTCGTCATCAAAACTAAGACCATCGCCTAAACAAAGACGGTTCTGCTGAGTTGCTCTGCAGTTATTCCAGGAAGGAAAGAGAGGAAGGCTCCACACCACACCACTCTTTCATTTGAGCATCTTACCTAGTTCTTTTCAGATCCCATTTTGCTCTTTTGTCTCTTTGACAACTATGTGTGCGTTTTCCATACCTGTTCGCTCCTCTCCCTTAAGGCTTTACAGATGCTCCCCAATCCTTGGCTGCAAACCTTCTAATTTAGTGTACCCAAACCATACAAACCATGTAAAACTCCTGGCCTCTGGCAGCTTTTGGAACTGCAGAACAGCCTATGCTGCCATTCAGTCCCTTGACTTTTTGGCACCTAACAGAGACATGTATCACCCCAGAGAACACTTCTACTCCACTTCTACTTTCTCTTCAACTGACTACATTTTTTCTCTTATAGTCCAAGAGCATCTTGTCATTGCAGTGGTGGCACACTCTTTTCTCCCTCTCTCACCTGTTCATTTCCTCCTTTGAATTCCATGCTGTCACTGTCACTTGTCCACTCAAGTTAACATTGTTGTCATCAATCGCCCACCAGGTTCCCTTAGAGAGTTCCTCAATAATCTTGACACCTTGTTAAACTCATTTCCTGATGATGCCTCACCGCTCTTCATACTTGGCAACTTCAACCTCCCGATGCCTGCCTTCGACTCATTTCTCTCCAACACTCTCTTTCCCCTCCTTGACACTTTTGACCTCATCCTTTCCCAGTCCCCTCCCACTCACAAGGCAGGCAATATGCTTGATGTCATCTTGATCAGAGGCTGTTTGCCTACTAATCTCCCTGCAACCCCCCTCCAGGTCTCTGATCCCTACTTTGTTCCATTTTCTGTCTCCCTTTACTCTAACCATAGCCACTCAGCCCCTACCCAGATAGTCATGCGCTGTCGAAAATCTTTGTCTCTCTCTCACTACACTTGCCTCTTCTATCCTAACATCACTCCCTTCGGCTCAATCCTTCTCCCTTCTCCCTCCTGTCTCCTGATTCTGCACCTTCAACCCCGCATTCTATGACTCGGACTGTCCCCTTTCCTCCCGCATGGCCCGGCCCTCCCTTCCTGCTCTGTGGCCGAGTGACTCATTGCGAACTTACAGAACAGAGCTGCAGGCAGCTGAGCGTAAATGGAGGACAACTAAACTTCCGGAGGGCATATCATCCTTTCACTCCCTCCTCTCTATCTTCTTTCCTCTGTATCCAATGCTAAAGCCACTTTCTACCACTCTAAATTTCAAGCTTCTGCCTCTAACTAATCCCAGGAAACTCTTTTCCACCTTTTCCTCCCTTCTTAATCCTCCACCACTTCCCTCCCTCTCTGCGGACAACTTTGTAAACCACTTTGAAAAGAAGCTTGACAACATCCGCTTCTCATTTACTCGGCCAATTGAGTTCACTGGTCCCATTCACACAGCACTAACCTACGCCTTGACCTCTTTCTGCCCTCTCCAGATTAGATCTTGTGACTAGTGAGGTCCAGCTGCCCAACAACCTGCCCACTGGACACCATTCCCTCCTCCCTTCTTCAGACCATCTCTGGAGACCTTCTCCCAATCTTCACTTCCCTCATCAACTCATCCCTGACCACCGGCCATGTCCCCTCTGACTTCAAAATGGCCTGAAGTTGCTCCTCTCAAAAGAAACCAACACCTGAC
>NW_019942536.1:0-12500 GCF_002910315.2 Salvelinus sp. IW2-2015 | reverse complement strand
TGGATGTAGAATGTGCTTACTGGTTATTCTCAAATATTGTTTTATTGCTTTCGTGATATTTTATTCTAATTATTAATCGTTCCGCTTTATTCTGTAATTTCTGAAACCACACACATACAGAACTGGACATCTTTGTGCCGAAGATTAAGGACAGCTAGCATGCTAGCAACATACTGTTTGGAGAGGTAGTATGGAGGATGATGATGAGGGAGTGGGGAGGTGGGTGAGATATTGTCATTATAATTGCATAATAGAAATGGAATTTGATTTGTATGTGATTTGTATGTCCAATTACAAAAAAACTTTTATTTTTTTAAATATAAACTATATAAATATAAATATATATTTCAAAAAAGAAACAGGACCCTGTCAATCAAAGATAATTTGTAAAAATCCAAATAACTTCGCAGATCTTCATTGTAAAGGATTTAAACACTGTTTCCCATGCTTGTTATAATGAACCATACACAATTAATGAACATGCACCTGTGGAACGGTCGTTAAGACACTAACAGCTCACAGACTGTAGGCAATTAAGGTCACAGTTATGAAAACTTAGGACACTAAAGAGGCCTTTCTACTGACTCTGAAAAACACAAAAAGAAAGATGCCCAGGGTCCCTGCTCATCTAAGTGAACGTGCCTTAGGCATGCTGCAAGGAGGCATGAGGACTGCAGATGTGGCCAGGGCAATAAATTGCAATGTCAGTACTGTGAGACGCCTAAGACAGCTCTACAGGGAAGCAGGACGGACAGCTGATCGTCCGCGCAGTGGCAGACCACGTGTAACATCATCTGCACAGGATCTGTACATCCGAACATCACACCTGCTGGAAAGGTAGAGGATGGCAACAACAACTGCCCAAGTTACACCAGGAAAGCGTGATCACTCCATCAGTGCTCAGACTGTCCGCAATAGGCTGAGAGAGGCTGGACTGAGGGCTTGTAGGCCTGTGGTAAGGCAGGTCCTCACCAGACATCACCGCCAACAATGTCGCCTATGGGCAAAAACCCACCGTTGCTGGACCAGACAGGACTTACCAGGGGTGATGCTAGGATTCGAGTTTATCGTCGAAGGAATGGGCGTTACACCGAGGACTGTACTCTGGAGCGGGATCGATTTGGAGGTGTACTCTGGAGCGGGATCGATTTGGAGGTGGAGAGTCCATCGTGGTCTGGGGCGGTGTGTCACAGCATCATCGGACTGAGCTTGTTGTCATTGCAGGCAATCTCAACGCTGTGCGTTACAGGGAAGACATCCTCCACCCTGATGTGGTACCCTTCCTGCAGGCTCATTCTGACATGACCCTCCAGCATGACAATGCCACCAGCCATACTGCCCGTTCTGTGCGTGATTTCCTGCAAGACAGGAATGTCAGTGTTCTGCCATGGCCAGCGAAGGGCCTTGATCTCAATCCCATTGAGCACGTTGGTGACCTGTTGGATCGAAAGGTGAGGGCTATGGCCATTCCCCCCCAGAAATGTCCGGGAACTTGCAGGTGCCTTGGTGGAAGAGTGGGGTAACATCTCACAGCAAGAACTGGCAAATCTGGTGCTGTCCATGAGGAGGAGATGCACTGCAGTACTTAATTCAGTTGGTGGCCACACCAGATACTGACTGTTACTTTTGATTTTGATTTTGACCCCCCCTTTGTTCAGGGACACATTATTCCATTTCTGTTCGTCACATTTCTGTGGAACTTGTTCAGTTTATGTCTCAGTTGTTGAATCTTGTTATGTTCATACAAATATTTACACATTAAGTTTGCTGAAAATAAACGCAGTTGACAGTGAGAGGACGTTTCTTTTCTTGCTGACTTAAT
This sequence comes from Salvelinus sp. IW2-2015, assembly GCF_002910315.2. Classification (NCBI taxonomy): domain Eukaryota; kingdom Metazoa; phylum Chordata; class Actinopteri; order Salmoniformes; family Salmonidae; genus Salvelinus; species Salvelinus sp. IW2-2015. The sequence continues at coordinate 10,678 of NW_019942536.1, read as the reverse complement.
ATATATATATATTTACCCCTTTTTCTCCCCAATTTTGTTATATCCAATCAGTAATAGTCTTGTCCCATCACTGCAACTCCCTTACGGACTCGGGAGAGATGAAGCCAAGCCACACTGTTTCTTGACACAACGTCCGCTTAACCCAGAAGTCAGCCGCACCAATGTGTTTGAGGAAAAACCGTACACCTGGCGACCGTGTCAGCGTGCATTGCACCCGGCCCGCCACAGGAGTCGCTAGTGCACGATGGGACAAGAACATCCCTGCCGGCCAAACCCTCCCCTAACCCGGACAACGCTGGGCCAATTGTGCTCCGCCCCATGGGTCTCCCGGTCGCAAACCAGGATCTCTAGTGGCACAGCTAGCACTGCGATGCAGTGCCTTAGACCACCGCGCCACTCGGGAGGCCACTGAAAAACTCTTCCTTTTTAATCAAATCACTTGCTAGCTGGTGGTAAACTATGTGGCCATTGAGGAAAGCAGTGTCGATCAGATTTTAAAAAATATATATATTTATTTAATTCTGCATTTGTGAGTCATCTCCTTTTGAAAGACATTGCTAATGCTACAGCTTAGTCCACCTGCGACATACATAATCAACAACACTGAATGGCTCCAAGTTAGTGTCAGGAGTGACGGATTGGCTGCTGGTGTGGTGATACTGATGATTTGTCCCCACAGATGGTTTGTTTACATAGCAGGTTAGGATAATTAACGTGGTCGGTTAGGAGAACTAACACAGCAGGTTGGGTGAATGAATGTAGGAGGTTAAGAGAATGGTTAGGAAAATTGTCAAGGTTAGGCTTAGCTACAATGCTACAGTTCTCAACAACTGTTGTCCCCAACACGCCCACTAGACAGAGCTGTTGTAGGCCTAGCTACCCCATCTAACCACAACGGTAGAAACATAAACAAATCATCAGTAGCGACAAATTATCAGTATCATAACACCGGCATGGGCCACTTGTATCAATAAACCCCTATCAGAAAATGGTTTGTGTGCTAATCCTTTCTTTATTTACTGTTTTATTCACGTTTTTAAGTGCTGGTGACAAATCATGCATTCTGATTTCTGCATAGATTGTAATGGACACATATGATACATGTAAAGGTTGTACTGATTATGATGAGCTAATGCTAAGCTATTTGCCAGCTATGTGTGGAGCCATGTTGACATCATTCAATGCATTCTGGGTGTCACGTAAACATCTATCAGACCAAAGATGTTATAGCAAAACAAGGTGAAGGGAAGGTTCACTCATCTTTCGAGTAAACTTCCGGAAATGAATGATTTATAGATGAAACCCCCCTCGTCTTCAACATGCATACTGCAAATAGGCCCCTCTCGTCTTGTCACCTTTTCTTATCTTTGGTTGACGCAGAAAACAAACATGGAGGTGCGCGCAAACTTTACCCACCTTGAAATTACTTTACATTTTTAGAAAGTGTTTAACTCTATTATTTCGATTGCTGGTGAGCTCACCCAGGATGTGATACATTTTAAATATCTTCATTAGCATACTGGTTATTGTTCGGAATTTCGGATGACTGATGTGCCCAAAGTAAACTGCCTGTGACTCAGGCCCAGAAGCTAGGATATGCATATACTTGATAGCATTGGAAAGCATTGGATAGATTCTAAAACTGTTACAATAATGTCTGTGAGTATAACAGAACTGATATGGCAGGCAAAACCCAGAGGAAAATCCATCCGGAATTCTTTTTTGTTTTAGGTCAAAGGCCATTTCAAATCCAGCCTATGGGAAATACAAATAGATAGGACCCAGATTGCAGTTCCTATGGCTTCCACTAGATGTCAACAGTCTTTAGAAAGGGTTTCAGGCCTGTTTTTTGATAAATGAGAAAGTTGTTGTAGTTTTTCTAAGGTGTCTCATTAGAAATGTAGTCTTGTTGGAGTGTGAATGAGGTACACGCTCTTTGTTATTTATCTTCCCTATTGAACATACTATTCTCCATTTTAAATATTATAGTTTATTTAGATATTAGAGTACCTGAGGATTAATTAGAAACATCGTTTGACTTGTTTGAACCAACTTTACAGGTACCTTTTTGGATTAGTTTGTATACATGTTGAACAAGTGGATTACTGAGATCATTGGCGCCAACTAAACTGACTTTTTTGGATATAAAGAAGGACTTTATTGGAGAAAAAAACATTAATTGTGTAGCTGGGACCCTTGGAATTGCAAACAGAGGACGATCTTCAAAGGTAAGTGATTTATTTCATCGCTATTTGTGATTTTGTGATGCCTGTGCTGGTTGAAAAAGTATTTTGACGTGGGGCGCTGTCCTCAGATAATCGCATGGTATGCTCTCGCCGTAAAGCCTTTTTGAAATCTGACATCTGGATTAACAAGAAGTTAAGCTTTTAAATGATGTATGACACTTGTATTTTCATGAATGTTTAATATTATGATTTTTGTATTTTGAATTTCGCGCTCTGTAATTTCAACGGATGTTGTCGTAGGTGTCCCGGTAGCGGTTCATGCACTCAAACAGGATATACAGAACAAAAATATAAATGCAACATGCAACAATTTCAAAGATTTTACATTTTACATTTACATTTAAGTCATTTAGCAGACGCTCTTATCCAGAGCGACTTACAAATTGGTGCATTCACCTTATGATGTCCAGTGGAGCAACCACTTTACAATAGTGCATCTAACTCTAAGGGGGGGGGGGGGMGYGGTTAGAAGGATTACTTTATCCTATCCTAGGTATTCCTTAAAGAGGTGGGGTTTCAGGTGTCTCCGGAAGGTGGTGATTGATTCCGCTGACGCTGAGTTACATTTCATATAAGAAAATCTGTCAATTGAAATCAATTAATTAGGCCCTATTCTATGGCTTTCACATGACTGGGAATACAGATATGCATCTGTTGGTCACAAATATCTTTAAAAAATGGTATGGGCATGGATCATAAAACCTGTCAGTATCTGGTGTGACCACCATTTGCCTCATGCAGCGCGACACATTTCCTTCGCATAAAGTTGATCAGGCTGTTGAATATGGCCTGTGGAATGTTGTTCAACTCCTCTTCAATGGTTGTGCAAAGTTACTGGATATTGGTGGGAACTGGAACACGTTGTTGTACACGTTGATCCAGAGCATTCCAAACATGCTCAATGGGTGACATGTCTGGTGAGTATGCAGGCCATGGAAGAACTGGGACATTTTCAGCTTCCAGGAATTGTGTACAGATCCTTGTGACATGGGGCTGTGCACTATCATGCTGAAACATGAGGTGATGGCGGTGCATGAATGGCACTACAATGAACCTCAGGATCTTGTCACGGTATCTCTGTGCATTCAAATTGCCATCAATAAAATGTAATTGTTTCGTTGTCAATAGCTTATGACTGCCCATACCATAACCCCACCGCCACCACCGACATCAGCAAACCGCCCGCCCCACACGAGGCCGGTTCGACGTGCTGCAGAATTCTCTAAAACAACATTGGAGGCGGCTTATGGTAGAGAAATAAACGTTAAATTCTCTGGCAAAAGCTCTGGTGAACATTCCTGCATTCAGCATGCCAATTGCACGCTTCCTCAAAACTTGAGACGTCTGTGGCATTGTGTTGGGTGACACAACTGTACATTTTACAGTGGCCTTGTATTGTCCCCAGCACAAGGTGCTGTAATTATTATGCTGTTTATTTAGCTTCTTGATATGCCACATTTGTCAAATGGATGGATTATCTTGGCAAAGGAGAAAGGCTGACTAGCAGGAATGTAAACTGATTTGTACACATAATTTGAGAGAAATAAGCTTTTTGTGCGTATGGAATATGTATGGTATCTTTTATTTCAGCTCATGAAACATGGGACCAACACTTGTTGCGTTTATATTTTTGTTTAGTGTAGTAATTGCCATTAGCTAATTCATATTATGTTTTCTATCAGCTGAGAGTTGGCTAAATATGACCGCTTATGTTAGCTCACAGTTTACTCAGTTAGCGCTAGGACTAATTTAGCCTACATTTTCCGATTTGGATGGGAATTGTGTTATGCTGTCGCTACTTCTGTGACAGTGGCCGTCAGTGACGTTTAAGAGAGGGAGGATGAAACATTTTATGAGAATGGCCTTATTTCAATTACAGCATATTGGATGACTGTTATTCATATTCCATTCACCCAGCTCAATGTAATATTGATAGGTTTAGGCTACTACATGATAGTAGAATTTTCCCTATACTATATATCATGAGGTTGCTACAACCTAGCCTATGAATGAAAGTTTACAACGTAGGTGCATAGGTGTAGAAAACAATGTGTTAATCAAGGTGACAGACACTGACACATACAATACCACCTTGCACACTTGTGCCCGCATCTAGCTGACCTAGGGTGTAATCATTAGTCCAACAGTTGCAAACAAGAGTTTCTATTGGACAAATTCAGGTATGTTTATCCCCATTTCATTCCTTTTCCTTCCGTTTAAGAACATTTTCAACAGAATCAGTGGAATGAATAAACCCATGATCACACACAAACACAGATCCTTTTCATCGTAGCCACATGCAAACAGCTGTAGAATTCCTTCTCGCATCTACGCACCCTACTCCTCTCACCTTTTCCCTTCGCTCATGGACTTCAGTGCACAACATCAGCTGTCTGTGACCAGGCGAAAAAACCTTTCAAAGCTAAACTTTCGTATCTCAACCGTTAACTGCTACACACCACCTACAGTTGAAGTCGGAAGATTAAATACACTTAGGTTGGAGTCATTAAAACTAGTTTTTCAACCACTCCACAAATTTCTTGTTAACAAACTATAGTTTTGGCAAGTCGGTTAGGACATCTACCTTGTGCGTCATGCACAAGGTAGATGTCTTAAGTAATTTTTCCAACAATTGTTTACAGACAGATTATTTAATTTATTAATCACTGTATCACAATTCCAGTGGATCAGCAGTTTACATACACTAAGTTGACTGTGACTTTAAACAATTTGGAAAATTCCAGAAAATTATGTCATGGCTTTAGAAGCTTCTGATAGGCTAATTGACATCATTTGAGTCAATTGGAGGTGTAGCTGTGGATGCATTTCAAGGCCTACCTTCAAACTCAGCGGCTCTTTGCTTGACATCATGGGAAAATCAAATGAAGTCAGCCAAAATAATTGTAGACCTCCACAAGTCTGGTTCATCCTGGGTGCAATTTCCAAACGCCTGAAGGTAACACGTTCATCTGTACAAACAATACTACGCAAGTATTAACACAATGGGACCGTGCAGCCGTCATACCACTCAGGAAGGAGATGAGCGTCTCCTAGAGATGAGCGTACTTTGGTGCGAAAAGTGAAAATCAATCCCAGAACAACAGCAAAGGACCTTGTGAAGAAGCTGGAGGAAACAGGTACAAAAGTATCTATATCCACGGTTAAACGAGTCCTATATCGACATAACCTGAAAGGCCGCTCAGCAAGGAAGAAGCTACTGCTCCAAAACCGCCATAAAAAAGCCAGACTACGGTTTGCAACTGCACATGGGCACAAAGATTGTACTTTTTGGAGAAATGTCCTCTGGTCTGATGAAACAAAAATAGAACTGTTTGGACATAATGACCATCGCTATTGCAAATGGGTCTTCCAAATGGACAATGACCCCAAGCAAACTTCTAAAGTTGTGGCAAAATGGCTTAAGGATAACAAAGTCAAGGTATTCGAGTGGCCATCACAAAGCCCTGACCTCAATCCTATAGAAAATTTGTGGGCAGAACTGAAAAAGCAAGGCGGCTTACAAACCTGACTCAGTTACACCAGCTCTGTTAGGAGGAATGGGCCAAAATTCACCCAACTTATTGTGGGAAGCTTGTGGAAGGCTACCTGAAATGTTTGACCCAAGTTAAACAATTTAAAGGCAATGCTACCAAATACTAATTGAGTGTATGTAAACTTCTGACCCACTGGGAATGTGATGAAAGAAATAAAAGCTGAAATAAATCATTCTCTCTACTATTATTCTGACATTTCACATTCTTAAAATAAAGTGGTGATCCTAACTGACCTAAGATAGGGAATTTTTACTAGGAATAAATGTCAGGAATTGTGAAAAACTGAGTTTAAATGTATTTGGCTAAGGTACATGTAAACTTCCGACTTCAAATGTACATTGTTATCACGATATATTAGCTAATGTCATAGTTAACATAGCTACTAGAACTAATGCGTTAGTAAACCCACTACAATTCTGCAGAACAGTGTACAGTCAGCAAACAGTTTAGCAGTTAGACCGGCAAGCCCCGGTGGCAATAAATTAATAAAACCAAAAGCCTTGAAATGGAAGAGTTAAAGTGTCCTTTGATTGGGTGGACAACATGTCAGTTTCTTCTGCAAGAGCTTTGATAGGTTTGAGGACATCCTCCGGAAGTTGTCATAATTGCTGTATAAGTCTATGGAAGGGGGTAAGATCCATGAGCCTCCTAGTCTCCTTGTCAATGTATCCGGAGGAGGATGGAAACCAGCTGTCCTCTGGCTTCACAAAGGTGCTAACCTACAGAGTGCTGTTGAGGCTACTGTAGACCTTAATTGTGTTTTAATAAATGTAATAAATTATTTGTTGACCTGAATATATTTAGTATAGTTTTAACCCAAAAATGATACTTCTTTAAATGTTTCACTATTTTTATGAAATTCACTGAGGAGGATCGTCCTCCCCTTCCTCCTCTGAGGAGCCTCCACTGTTCTGTGAATGTCGGAACATTGCATCCAAAAATAAACTGCTGACATTGAGGACATAACATTTTAAAGACTGTATTTGTGCAAAAATATTTCTGTGAAAAAGCAATGTGGCCAGATCAAATGCTGACAGTTGCATCAATCGTAACTAGACGTTCTGATGAAGTGATCTAATCACACCGGTTTGAGTGTACGATGCAGGGACCACTGTAGAATGATCACACCTGTGTGTTCGTACATGTCAAAGGGTTAATTGCCAATTTGTGGTGGATACATGTTTATAAAAATGAGGATCTGCTGGAGTCCAAGTCAAACCAAGATTCCTTATTTTTGAGCTCAGAGAGAATAACAGAGTTACACAGCGCAGTGTAGACAGTCTGAATTCCGAAGCATTGGGTGAGAAGCACATATCTTCATAGTTCCTGTTCTTGGGCGGGACTCTCAGTTCCGTTTCTAGCTATACAAGGAAACAGGAGCAAGCTGGTTTGCAACACAGGATTAAACTCCCAAGAACAGGAGATTATAATAAAACAGTGTCACACAGTCTCACAAGGTTAGTCACATACTCAGTTCTGTGGACATATACAATTACAATGTTCCAGCACAATTCTTTACTAAAGGAATAGAGATGAAAATTCTCCTTCTAGTCTGCAGTCTGTCTGCTGCCATTCCACCGCAAACCACTTATAGCTTTAGTCTAGAACGCCAACAAACATGTTCACTTACAGCTCTAGAACTCCAACAATCATGTTCACTTACAGCTCTAGAACTCCAACAATCATGTTCACTTACAGCTCTAGAACTCCAACAAACATGTTCACTTACAGCTCTAGAACTCCAAACAACATGTTCATTACAGCTCTAGAACCTCCAACAATCATGTTCGCTTACAGCTCTAGAACTCCAACAACATGTTCACTTACAGCTCTAGAACTCCAACAATCATGTTCGCTTACAGCTCTAGAACTCCAACAAACATGTTCACTTACAGCTCTAGAAACTCCCAACAATCATGTTCAGTTACAGATCTAGAACTCCAACAAGCATGTTCACTTACAGCTCTAGAACTCCCAACAAAACATGTTCACTTACAGATCTAGAACTCCAACAGCATGTTCACTTACAGCTCTAGAACTCCAACAATCATGTTAGCATTACAGCTCTAGAACTCCAACAATACATGTTCACTTACAGCTCTTAGACTCCAACAAACATGTTCTTTACAGCTCTAGAACTCCAACAACCCATGTTCACTTACAGCTCTAGACTCCAACAAAATGTTCACTTACAGCTCATAGAACTCAACAAGCTTGTTTCAGCTTAGAGCTCTAGAACTCAACAAACACGTTCACTTACAGCTCTAGAACTCCAACAAACATGTTCATTTACAGCTCTAGAACTTCCAACAACCATGTTCACTTTACAGCTCTTAGAACGCCAAACAAACATGTTCACTTACAGCTCTAGAACTCCAACAACATGTTCACTTACAGCTGCAAGAAGCTCCAACAAGCATGTTCACTTCAGTCTAGAACTCCAACAACTATGTTCACTTACAGCTCTAGAATTCCAACAACCATGTTCACTTACAGCTCTAGAACTCCAACAAACATGTTCACTTAGACTCTAGAACTCCAACAAGCATGTTCACTTACAGCTCTAGCATTCCAACAAACATGTTCACTTACAGCTCTAGAACTCCAACAAACATGTTTACTTACAGCTCTGAGAATCTCCAAACATGTTCACTTACAGCTCTAGAACTCGCAAACAAACATGTTCACTTACAGCTCTAGAACTCCACAACATGTTACACTTAAAGCTCTAGAACTCCAACAAGCATGTTCACTTACAGCTCTAGAACCCAACAAACATGTTCACTTACAGCTCTAGACTCTCCAACACATATGTTCACTTACAGCTCTAGAACGCCAACAAACATGTTCACTTACAGCCTAGAACTCCAACAAACATGTTACTTACAGCTGTAGAAACTCCAACAACATGTTCACTGTCATCAACTCTATAACTCCAACAACCATGTTCACTTACAGCTCTAGAACTCCAACAAGCAGGTTCACTTACACTCTCGAACTCCAAACAACATGTTCACTTACAGCTTCTAGAACTCCAACAAAGCATGTTCACTTACAGCTCTAGAACTCAACAAAACATGTTCACTACAGCTCTAGAACACTAACAAGCAGTTCACTTACAGCCCTAAAACTCCAACACATGTTCACTTACAGCTCTAGAACTCCAACAACCATGTTCACTTACAGCTCTAGAACTCCAACAAACATGTTCACTTAAACTCTAGAACTCCAAAAAACATGTTACACGTTACAGCTCTAAACTCCAACAAACATTGTTCTACTTACAGCTCTAGAACTCCAACAAACACTGTGCAATTACAGGCTCTAGAACTCCCAAAAAAACATGTTCACTTACAGCTCTAGAACTCCAACAAACATGTTAACTTACAGCTTAGAACTCCAACAAACATGTCACTTACGCTCTAGAACTCCAAACAAACATGTTCACTTACAGCTCTAGAACTCCAACAAACATGTTCACTTACAGCTCTAGAACTAACAAAACATGTTCACTTACAGCTCTAGAACCAACAAACATGTTCACTTACAGCTCTTAGAACTCCAACAGCATGTTCACTTACAGCTCTAGAACTCCAAAAACATGTCACTTACAGCTCTAGAACTCCAACAACTGTTCATTCAGTCTCGAATCCAACAAGCATGTTCACTTACAGCTCTAGAACTCCAACAAACATGTTCACTTAAAGCTCTAGAACTCCAACAAGCATGTTCACTTACAGCTCTAGATCCCAACAAGCATGTCACTTACAGCTCTAGAACTCCAACAAACAGGTTCACTACAGCTCTAGAACTCCAACAACATGTTCACTTACAGCTCTATAAGTCCCAAAAACATGTTCACTTACAGCTCTAGAACTCCAACAAACATGTTTACTTACAGCTCTAGAACTCCAACAAACATGTGCACTTACAGCTCTAGAACTCCCCAAAAAACATGTTCACTTACAGCTCTAGAACTCCAACAAACATGTTTACTTACAGCTCTAGAACTAACCAACAAACATGTTCACTTACAGCTCTAGAACTCCAAACAAACATGCTCACTTACAGCTCTAGAACTCCAACAAGACATGTTCACTTACAGCTCTAGAACTACAACAACCATGTTCACCACGCTCTAGAACTCCAACAAGCATGTTCACTTACAGCTCTGAACTCCAAACAGCATGTTTACTTACAGCTCTAGAAACTCCAACAAACATGTTCACTTACAGATCTAGAACTCCAACAAGCATGTTCACTACAGCTCTAGAACTCCAACAAGCATGTTCACTTACAGCTCTAGAACTCCAACAAACATGTTCACTTCCAGCTCTAGAACTCCAAAAAGCATGTTCACTTACAGCTCTAGAACTCCAACAACCGTATGCACTTACAGCTCTAAAGAACACCAAACAACCATGTTCTTACAGCTCTAGAACACCAACAAACATGTTCACTTACAGCTCTAGAACTCCAACAACCATGTTCACTTACAGCTCTAGAACACAAAACCATGTTCACTTACAGCTCTAGAACACCAACAAACATGTTCACTTACAGCTCTAGAACACCAACAACCATGTTCACTTACAGGTCTAAAACTCCAACAAACACGTTCACTTACAGCTCTAGAACTCCAACAAACATGTTTACTTACAGCTCTAGAATCCAACAACCATGTTCACTTACAGCTCTAGAACGCCAACAAAACATGTTCACTTACAGCTCTAGAACTCCAAACAGCATGTTCACTTACAGCTCTAGAACTCCAACAACCATGTTCACTTACAGCCTAGAACCTCCAACAAACATGTTCACTTACAACTCTAGACGAACTCAACAAAACATGTTCACTTACAGCTCTAGAACTCTTTT
>NW_019942535.1:9667-21722 GCF_002910315.2 Salvelinus sp. IW2-2015 | reverse complement strand
TATGTGGATATATTGAAGCAACATCTCAAGACATCAGTCAGGAAGTTTAAGCTTGGTCGCAAATGGGTCTTCCAAATGGACAATGACCCCAAGCATACTTCCAAAGTTGTGGCAAAATGGCTTAAGGACAACAAAGTCAAGGTATTAGAGTGGCCATCACAAAGCCCTGACCTCAATCCTATAGAAAATGTGTGGGCAGAACTGAAAAAGCGTGGGCGAGCAAGGAGGCCTACAAACCTGACTCGGTTACACCAGCTCTGTCAGTAGGAATGGGCCAAAATTCACCCAACTTATTGTGGGAAGCTTGTGGAAGGCTACCTGAAACGTTTGACCCAAGATAAACAATTTAAAGGCAATGCTATCAAATACTAATTGAGTGTATGTAAACTTCTGACCCACTGGGAATGTGATGAAAGAAATAAAAGCTGAAATCATTCTCTCTACTATTATTCAGGCATTTCACATTCTTAAAATAAAGTGGTGATCCTAACTGACCTAAGACAGGGAATTTTTACTAGGATTAAAYGTCAGGAATTGTGAAACTGAGTTTGAATGTAAGGTGTATGTAAACTTCCAACTTCATCTGTACCTATCTCATCGATCAGAAGACTGCCGCTTACTGGAAGTTTTTTTTTTATGCACCATTCTTGGTAAACCCTAGACACTGCCGTGCGTGAAATGCCCAGGTGGTCAGTCATTTCTGATATACTAGATCCGGCGTGCCTGGCACCGACGATCATTCCACCAAAACTCAGTCGCTTCGGTCACTCGTTTTGCCTATGCTAACGTTCAATCGAACAGTAACTGAATGCCTCTGCCTGTCTGCCTGCTTGTTTTATAAGCCATGGCCATGTGACTCATTGTCTGTAGGAGCGACCCATTTTCATGAAAGTGGTGGTGTACCTAAAACTGTCCGGTGAGTGTATATCCTTGTATGTAACAATGCCAAATTGGATTTTTTAATTTAATTGAGAAAAAGCTTTTTCATTGTTAAAATAGTTCTATAATTTTTTCGCTGACGCACATGAATAATCACACAAGTATTCGAATACTAACGTCCGTTCCGACATTTGAATATTCAAATAGCCTTGCACATCCCTAATTTGCACGACAAGAACATTTTTAATTTTGCTCAGACAAAGCTAGTACTAGAGATACTTGCTCTTTTTATCCCTGTATCTGTTCTCTGCTCTTTCTTTCTCTTCCCTTCTTCCCAGGTCAGCTGTCTGTCTCTTCTCTTCCCTCCTCCCTGGTTTCCAGGTCAGGGGAGAGGCAGGGTAAGACCTGCCCAGTAGAGGAAGGGATGTTTGACTCTGGTCCAGCAGGAGTGGTGATGGCCTGTTTTACCGCTAGGGAGAGCTAGAGCATTTTCTGTCATCTGGCCTCTCCTCACCCCTCTCTCCTCGTCTCTCCCTCTCCTCTACTCTTTCCTTCTCTGCAATCTTTCTCCTTTTATATCTCTGGTCTTTTCTGTCTCTCTCTCTCTGTGTGTTTAACCATTGAGTGTGTATGTGTTACAGGTGCGGCGGGGTGTGTGGCCACATTGCTTCATGACGCAGCCATGAACCCATCTGAAGGTAAATCTATCCATCTATAAATATCTTTCCCTCTCTTAAACCTGCTTTCTCGATCTCACACATGGCATGTATTCAGGTGACTGAGATGTTCTTTGCTGCAGATAAATGGCTGTAGCAGAGCTCCCTCTGCAGCTGTAGCTCCAGCCTGTTTACTCTGCACTGCTCGCTAGGGAGGGGAGGGCAAGGTGGAGTGGGAGACAGAGAGAAAGAGGGTAGGGTGGTGGGGAGGAGCAGTGCCAAGAATTAAATCGGAATAGAGACTGGGATAGAGATTGAGGGAGCGAGCAGGGTTGAGGGGGGGGGGGGGGGGAGATGCTCCCTTGGGTCCTGTCAACTTTGTATTGAACTCCACCACCATCTGTAGACTACAGCGGACTTTGATGGGTATCCTTCCACTGAAATGCCTGGACAGGTGATCCTCAGGCAGCTGTGGAGGCGAGGGACATAGGTGCTAGTCTCAGATTCCAAGGTAACGCCTGGGTCGCTGCTTTGAACTTCAGCAGTCTAAATAAAAATCTCTGTTAATGTCTTAATTAATCTGAACATCCTAATGCCCTCCTCAGCCTTGGAGTATGTTATGACTGCATTAAAAAAATATATATATATATCTGGTCAATAATTTGTCTTTCTTTTTTATCCTCCGGGCTATGTTCTTGGTCCCTAATGATGGAAACACACCTGGCAATCCTCCCTTGCATCCCTCCAATCCTCCCCTCTACTCCTCCTCTTTACTCACCTATCCATCCCTTCCTTCCTCTCTGCCTCACTATCCCTTCTTTTTTCCTTTATACTGCCGCTCTCTTTCCCCCATTCCTCTACCGCCTGCATTCTCTTTCTTATGCTCTGTTCTGGCTATTCCTATCTGTTTTTCTCCCTCCCTGTCCAGTGGTGAAGCAGCGTTTGCAGATGTATAACTCTCCGTACCGCGGCGTGATGGACTGTGTGCGTGCCGTGTGGCAGAGAGAGGGTGCCGCAGCCTTTTACCGCTCCTACACCACCCAGCTCACCATGAACGTGCCTTTCCAGGTGCTCCACTTCATGACCTACGAGTCCCTCCAGGAGCTCCTCAACCCCCACAGACAGTACAACCTCTCCTCACACATGGTGTCTGGAGCCCTGGCCGGGGCCATTGCTGCTGCAGCCACCACCCCTCTGGATGTCTGCAAGACCCTGCTCAACACCCAGGAGTCCCTGGTGGGGCTCCCCGCTGCAGGCCAGGGTGGAGGTCAGGGGACACACAGACACATCACAGGCCTGGCCCATGCCTTCCGGACAGTGTACAGGCTGGGCGGCCTGCCTGGGTTCTTTAAAGGAGTCCAGGCCAGGGTGATCTATCAGATGCCCTCCACAGCCATCAGCTGGTCTGTCTATGAGTTCTTCAAGTACGGAATCACCAAGCACCAGCACGAGAAGAGGATAGCGCAGCGGAAGGAGGGAGGGAGAGAAGTAGAGAAGGAAAAATAAAGAAAATCCTCTTCATTCAGCCATCTCTCTTTGCCATCTCTTCCGTTTTCTCTCTATCAACCCCCTTCCTTTGCCCTTCGGAGCAAGCAGGTGTTCAGAGCAAGGGAGAATTGAGAGGAACAGTGGAGAGGAAGAATCGATACGCACATAAACYAACCAATACCCTCTTTACCCCGTTCAGACAGCCAATAAGAAAGAGACTTTCAGATGTGGTTCAACTAATAACATCCCTGCTAAACTGTTTGCAACTGAAAATTTACAATTTCCTATGAAAGTGAATATGTCATGTATTGACACTACTTTATCAACGCACATAAATGCTAACCAGAACAATTGTTGATTCTGTTTTGCTAGTCTCCAGTGAGTTTTGTTAAATATTTTGCTAATGAGTTTCCAATCCCTTTCATAAGAATTGTTGTGATGAATTTGACAACCGCTGTCCTAACTGTCCGTGTTAAAGGTAGACTCAGCAATATAACATCATTCTACACACCTGGGCCAATTCCTGCTGATAGAAATTAACAAAATTCCCTTATTGAGGTGCAGATTGAAAGAGCCATCAGATTTGGATTCGGTTTTTGTTGATATGTGTAAGCAGGAAGTGTCCCAGCTTTGTATGATGTTATATTGCGGAGTACCTGTAAAGTTAATTGTTGCGTTAACTGTATGTGGATGAGAATGTTGTTCACTGTAAACCCCACCAGGGGCCACTGTGCTCCTCTCAATAATGCTGGAGTAATATGATGAGGTGTGAGTGACAGTCTGCCTTTAGGGGGCGTTAGTGTTGCTTTGTAAACCCAGGCAATAGTTTATAGGCTTCAGGTACAAGTTGGCCTTAACCCCAGATCTAGAATCAGTTTGTCGTTTCTCAATTCTTATGTTAACTGTTGAGGGTATGAAAGAATATCTAATCCTAGACCAATGGTTAGGAGCAACTTCTACCTTTTTGCTTCAGAACTGGTAGAGACACAAAGGGAGTCCTCTCAAGGTTTGAAATCAGGAATTGCTCTCAAAATGGTTGCATACTATATATGTGAATTTAAATGAGACATTTTTTTTAATCGGATCAGATTTTATGTAAAATGCTGAAATAGACTTAATTTATTGCTGCCAGTATTTTGTAAAGTACGTTAACTCTCAATAGTTCCTCAGAATAGAGCTATTTTTGTATTGATTCTGGAACACAAAGAACTAACCTTTAGTTGGCTGACACCACTGTTCTAGATCCAAAGCGACATGATTGGCTTCTAGAAATAATTGCCATTTCATTGGCCAATAAACTCCATCCTGTCTTCTGATTGGTACTGATGTAAGGAGATGTTGTTTTCCCAGTTCTCACGTATTTTTGTATTTTTGTTTTGAGTAGCTCAAATTCTTGGATGGGATAACCTACACACACACTTCAATTTTCTGTCGGTTTAGAGTCACACCCTTGTTTTACCTAGACTGGCTGCCTGACTGTCCCAGTATTAACAAGTACACAAAGGTTTAGACAGGACAGGTTGGCTAAAGCAGAGACCAACAGGCATACACAAAGGATATGGATTCCCATGCATTAACAGCCAAATTCAAACTTCAGAACCATGTTTACATGATGGAATTTCATGAGAATCTCCTATTGGCATGGTTTACATAAAATATTGATGTTTACACACAGTCTTCATGTTTAGGGACGATTATGGAATGTTGGGTAACGATTAATTGTCATGGAAATAGCCACGGTTGTCATTTTTGTTGAAAGAAGTTTTGAGCTTGTAATCTTTAAACGTTGACTATGACCATGAATACAACACACTTCTGCAAAGTTTACACACTTATGTTTGTAAATTTAAGGTTCTCCTCCCGACCGTGCCGTGCTGCTCTTAAAATTATTACCAACATTACCCATTTCTTGTAAAACTGCTATTGGGTAACCACTGAACACAAACATATAAACGTGTGGCCCCATGTTTCATGAGCTGAAATAAAAAATTCCAGAAATGTTCTCATGTTGTGCACAAATTTGTTTACTTCCCTGTTAGTGAGCTTTTCTCCTTTGCCAAGATAATCCATCCACCTGACAGGTGTGACATAACAATAAGCTAATTACACAGCATGATCATTACCCATGTGTACCTTGTGCTGGGGACAATAAAAGGCCACTTTAAAATGTGCAGTTTTGTCACAACGCAATGCCACAGATGACTCAAGTTTTGAGGGAGCGTGCAATTGTCATGCTGACTTGCAGGGAATGTCCACCAGAGCTGTTGTCAGACAATTGAATATTAATTTCTCTACCATAAGCTGCATTCAGTGTCGTTTTAGAGAATTTGGCAGTACGTCCAACTGGCCTCACAACCCCAGACCACGTGTCACCATGCCAGCCAAGGACCTCCACAACAAGCGTCTTCACCTGCGGGATTGCCTGAGGGGGGGGACCAGTGCTGAGGAGCATTTCTGTATGTAATAAAGCCCTTTTATGGGGAAAACTAATCTGTTTGGCTGGGCCTGGCTCTGGAGTGGGTGGCCTATGCCCTACAAGGCCCACCCATGTCTGCACCCCTGCCCAGTTGTGAAATCCAGAGAATAGGGCCTAATTTATTTATTTAAATTGACTGATTTCCTTATATGAACTGTAACTCAGTAAAATCTTTGAAATTGTACTGTAGATACTGTATATCTACTTGAATATAAAGTTGAATCCTCCCTTCTCCTAAAATGAATTTATTAGGACAATACTTTATTTTAGTTCACGGTTACTGTTCATAATTGTCAGTTACATGATTATACAATAATTGTGCCAGCCCTACTCATGTTAGGGTTTGGCCCTGACTAACTAAAGGGTCAAGAAGGAAAGAGCTCATGTTGTAGAACTTCCAATGGTCCATTTAAAGGTTTCTGAACATGCCAAGTTTGTTTAATTAATAAGCTGTTCTAAAGACTAAAGGTTGAAGTTACCTTTAGACACATACACTACATGACCAAAAGTATGTGGACACCTGCTCGTCGAACATCTCATTCCAAAACCATGGGCATTAATATGGAGTTGGTCCCCCCTTTGCTGCTATAACAGCCTCCAATCTTCTGGAAAGGCTTTCCACTGGATGTTGGAACATTGCTACGGGGACTTGCTTCCATTCAGCCACAAGAGCATTGGTGAGGTCAGGCACTGATGTTGGGTGATTAGCCCTGTCTCGCTGTCGGAGTTCCAATTCATCCCAAAGGCATTCAATGGGGTTGAGGTCAGGGCTCTGTGCTTGCCAGTCAAGTTATTCCACACCAATCTCAAAAAACAATTTCTGTATGGACCTCGCTTTGTGCATGGGGGCATTGTCATGCTGAAACAGGAAAGGGCCTTCCCCAAACTGTTGCCACAAAGTTGGAAGCACAGAGTAATTTAGAACGTCATTGTATGCTGTAGCATTAAGATTTCCCTTCACTGAAAAACAGCCCCAGACCAATATTCTTCCTCCACCAAACTTCACAGTTGGCACTATGCATTGGGGCAGGTAGCGTTCTCCTGGCATCCGCAAAATCCAGATTTGTCCGTCAGACTTCCAGATGATGAAGCGTGATTCATCACTCCAGAGAACGTGTTTCCACTGCTCCAGAGCCCAATGGTAGCAAGCTTTACACCATTTAAGCCGACGCTTGGCAATGCGCATGKTGATCTTAGGCTTGTGTGCGGCTGCTCGGCCACGAAAACCCATTTCATGAAGCTCCCGACTAATAGTTCTTGTGCTGACATTGCTTCCAGAGGCAGTTTGGAACTCAGTAGTGAGTGTTGCAACCGAGGACAGACGATTTTTACACGCTTCAGCACTCGGCGGTCTCGTTCTGTGAGCTTGTGTGGCCTACCGCTTTGCGGATGAGCCGCTGTTGCTCCTAGACGTTTCTACTTCACAATAACAGCACTTACAGTTGACCAGGGCAGCTCTAGCAGGGCAGAAATTTGACAAACTGACTTGTTGGAAAGGTGGCATCCTATGATGGTGCCACGTTGAAAGTCACTGAGCTCTTCAGTACAGGCCATTCTACTGCCAATGTTTGTCTATGGAGATTGCATGGCTGTATGCGCAATTATATACACCTGTCAGCAATGGGTGTGTCTGAAATAGCCAAATCCATGAATTTGAAGGGGTGTCCACMWACCTCTGTATATATGTAGTGTAGCTCTATGATTAGCTTCCTCCCCAAAAAATTCATGGGTGTAACATCGTCTACTCTGTTGTATATTATCAATCACATAAATGTATTGATTGATTGGTTTATTGATTGATTGATTAGGGACCTTGACACTGAGGGCGTGGATGATGAATGGAGCTGATCAGTCTTAAAGATCTCTGACTATAACCTGTAATCCTGTCAGATCAATAAACAGAGCAGTGGACTCCGCAGATGCTGGTACACTGTTTGCATTGTCTGTTTTCATACACACACACACCTTTCCTCTCTTATCAAAACAGAAATCAAAAGTTTAAATAGCAGTTTGTTAAAACTCATTTTTCAACCACTCCACAAATTTCTTGTTAACGAACTATATCGGTTAGGACATCTACTTTGTGCATGACACAAGTAATGTTTCCAAAAATTGTTTACAGACAGATTATTTCACATATAATTCACTGTATCACAATTCCAGTGGGTCAGAAGTTTACATACACTAAGTTGACTTTTAAACAGCTCAGAAAATTCCAGAAAATGATGTCATGGCTTTAGAAGCTTCTGATAGGCTAGTTGACATAATTTGAGTCAATTGGAGGTGTACCTGTGGATGTATTTCAAGGCTTATCTTCAAACTCAGTGCCTCTTTACTTGACATTATGGGAAAATCAAAAGAAATCAGCCAAGACCTCCACAAGTCTGATTCATCCTTGGGAGCAATTTCCAAACTCCTGAAGGTACCACGTTCATCTGTACAAACAATAGTACGCAAGTATAAACACCATGGGACCACGCAGCCGTCATACCACTCAGGAAGGAGACGCGCTCTGTCTCCTAGAGATGAACGTACTTTGGTGCAAAAGCAAAAGTGCAAATCAATCCCAGAACAACAGCAAAGGACCTTGTGAAGATGCTGGAGGAAACAGGTACAAAAGTATCTATATCCAGTAAAACGAGTCCTATATCGACATAACCTGAAGGCCGCTCAGCAAGGAAGAAGCCACTGCTCCAAAAAACTGCCATACAAAAGCCAGACTATGGTTTGCAACTGCACATGGGGACAAAGATTGTACTTTTTGGAGAAATGTCCTCTGGTCTGATGAAACAAAATAGAACTGTTTGGCCATAATGACCATCGTTATGTTTGGAGGAAAAAGGGGGATGCTTGCAAGCCGAAGAACACCATCCCAACCGTGAAGCACGGGTGGCAGCATCATGTTGTGGGGGTGCTTTGCTGCAGGAGGGACTGGTGAATTCCAATAGGTGGCATCGAGGATGGAAAATGATGTGGATATATTGAAGCAACATCTCAAGAAATCAGTCAGGAAGTTAAAGCTTGGTGCAAATGGGTCTTCCAAATGGACAATGACCCCAAGCATACTTCCGAAGTTGTGGCAAATGGCTTAAGGACAACAAAGTCAAGGTATTGGGAGTGACCATCACAAATCCCTGACCTCAATCCTATAGAAGATTTGTGGGGCAGAACTGAAAATGCGTGTGTGAGCAAGGAGGCCTACAAACCTGACTCGGTTACACCAGCTCTGTCAGGAGGAATGGGACAAAATTCAC
Source organism: Salvelinus sp. IW2-2015 (assembly GCF_002910315.2). Taxonomy (NCBI): domain Eukaryota; kingdom Metazoa; phylum Chordata; class Actinopteri; order Salmoniformes; family Salmonidae; genus Salvelinus; species Salvelinus sp. IW2-2015. The sequence goes on along the minus strand of NW_019942535.1, from coordinate 12,969 downwards.
CCAACTTATTGTGGGAAGCTTGTGGAAGGCTACCCAAAACGTTTGACCCAAGTTAAACAATTTAAAGACAATGCTACCAATACTAATTGAGTGTACGTAAACTTCTGACCCACTGGGAATGTGATGAAGAAATAAAAGCTGAAATAAATCATTTTCTCAACTATTATTCTGACATTTCACATTCTTAAAATAAAGTTGGTGATCCTAACTGACCTAAGACAGGGAATTTTTACTAGGATTAAATGTCAGGATTTGTGAACAGCTGAGTTTAAATGTATTTGGCTAAGGTGTATGTAAACTTCCAACGTCAACTGTATCTCCGTTGTCATTGTAAACCACATGGGCAGGGGATGTAATTCCTGGATAGCCTGCTGATAATAAATTAAAGCCATTAGCATTTAAATGTTAGAAAGTGATCTCTCCAGTACTTCCCCTTGTTAGGTCCTTTAGTGCGTGTGTTGTCTTAATCATTTGAACAGAGCTAGGAGAAGTAGCCTAAAGCATGGTGTCCTCTGGTTAGCTAAGACAGTGTATGTTTTGGGCAAGCAGCTTTAGAAAGAATCGGCTTTCACAGGTTTCAGGTGTAGAGTGATGTCTCACTGACTCATCTCACTCACTCACACACACACAACACTGTCTCTTGTCAGCCAGACACCTGTTCAAACAGCAAGTTATAATGAACCGTCTGTGTGTGTGTGTCTATCTGTTTCTCACTGTGTGTGTTTGGCCTGCATATATCTTCCTGTCTGTGGTGTAGCTGGCTCACCCATGCCTCTGGTGATGCTCCTCATGAGAGCCTGACTGGGTGTGTGTGGGGGATACAGTCTCTCTGACACCATTTCCCAGCCTATCCTAATATAAACTATTTAGTCTGGAGCTAAGCCATGTTGGTCTGTGGGTGTGCGTGTCTTTGTAACTAGTTTGAAAACAAATGAACGTTTGCCTCTCTTATCTGACATGACTGTATTTGGTATGTAAACTATGAACACAAGACTACTGGACAGAGTAGTAATGATGAAACAAAGACTACTGGACAGCAGTAGTAATGATGAACACAAAGACTACTAGACAATAGTAAGGTAATGATGACACAAAGACTACTGGACAGCAAGTAGTAATGATGAACACAAAGACACTAGACAGCAGTAATAATGAGAAACACAAAGATACTGGACAGCAGTAATAAGTGGATGAACACAAAGACTACTGTGACAAGCAGTAGGTAATGATGAACAACAGACTACTGGACAGCAGTAGTAATGATGGAAACAAAGACTAGCTAGACAAGCAGTATGTAAAAATACGACGCAGTGTAAGAACACAAAGACTACTGGACAGCAAGTAGTACATGATTGAACCAAAGACTACTGACAATAGAAGTAATGATGAACACAAGACTACAGACATGGCAGTAAGTAATGATGAACACAAAACTATGGACATAGTAGTAATGATGACAAAGATACTAGACAGCAGTTAGTAATGATGAACAAGAAGACTACTAGCCAATAGTAGTAATGATGACCACAAAGACTAAACATAGAAGTAAGTAGCAAGCTAACTAGCATAGTAGAATCACAAAGGGACTACTAGACAATAGTAGTAATGATGAACACAAAGTACTAGACATGTCAGTTAATGATGAACAGAAAGACTACTGGACAGCAGTAAGTACACTGTAGAACCACAAGACTACTGAGGCACAGTAATTATGATGAACAACAAAACACTACGGAATCGCAGGTAATAAATGATGAACACAAAGAACTACTGGACGGGCAGTATATGATGAAGCACAAAGACTACTGGACTAGTAGTAATTGATGAACAAACAGACTACTAGGGACAATCAGTAGCTATGATGCACACAAAGACTACTGGACAGCTAGTCAGTACGTCGATGAAACACAAAGACTAACTAGACAGCGTAGTAGTAATACAAACACAAGATGAATGAGCACAAAAGACTACTGGACCATAGCAGTAGTGTAATGATGACAAAAGACTAGCTAAACACAGTAACGTATAATGATGAAGGCCACAAAGACTACTGGAACAGGCAGTTAGTAATGATGAAACACAAAGAACTACTGATCCATGCAGTAGTATGATGAACACCAAAGACTACTAGAGCAAGTTAGTAATGAATGATGCACAAAGACTACTGGACAGTAGTATAATAGATGAACACAAAGAATACTAGACAGCATGTAGTAATGATGAACAAAGACTACGTGGAGCAGCAGTAAGGTAATGATGAAGCACATTGAAGACATAGACAATACAGCAGTAGTAATGATGACACGCAAAGAACTGTACTGGGAACCGCAGTAATAAATGATGAACACAAGAAGGCTACTGGGACAATGCAGTAGATAATGATGAAACACAAGATAAACTGGACAGAGTAATAATGATGAACAACACAGACTACTGACACGTATAATGATGAACACAAAGACTACTGACAATAGTAGTAAGGAGACAAACTAGCTATAGGTAGTTATGATGAACACAAAGAACTACTAGACAGGCAGTAGATAATGATGAGCGACAAAGACTACTGGACAAATAGTAGTAATATGATGAACACCAAAAGACTACTAGACATAGTATGGTAATGATACCGAAACGACTACTGGACAGAGTATATAATGACTGGAACCCAAAGACTACGTGCAATACGTAAAATGATTGAACACAAAGACTACTTGACAATGTAGTAAATGATGAAGCACAAAGACTACTGAACAATGTACGTAATAGATGAACTCAAGACTATAGCAGCAATAGTTAATAATGATGAACATCAACGATACTGGCAAAGTAGTACAGTATGTGAAGCACAAAGACTACTGACAAATAGTAATAATGATGAACACAAACGACTACTAGCAATAGTAAGTAATGATGATCACAAAAGCTATGGACAATAGTAGTAATGGAATGTATGCAAAAGACTACTAGACATAGTATAATGATGACACAAAGACCTCTGGAGGTGATCAATAATGAATAGTAAATATGTGAACACAAAGGACTATGACAATAGTAATAATTGATGAACACAAGACTACTGACAAAGTCAGTAATAATGGATGAAGCACAAGACTACTGAGGACAGCATATCATAAATGAATGAACACAAAGAATACTTGAGACAAGTAGTAATGATAACACAATAAGATCACTAAACGACAATAGTATAATGGATGAATCACAAAGGCACTTAGGGACGCACAGTAGTAATGATGAACACAAGACTACTGGACAAGCAGCTAATAATGATGACACAAAGACTA
>NW_019942535.1:0-9519 GCF_002910315.2 Salvelinus sp. IW2-2015 | reverse complement strand
GGAGTTTCTTGTATTTTTGGAGGAATATCCATTTTGTGCCGCTTGCTTTATTTTTGGACGTGGCTGGATTTATAATTCTTTGCTTGGAAGATCCTTGTCCTTTTATTAAACCACCATTTCTAGTAGCTGTGAGTCTGCCTCATCTTCTGGGTTCTGCGAACTATTAGTGACTGTTTCTCTCACCGGGCTAACCTGACAGAAACACTGCAGCCATTAAAATGGAACCCAGAGCAGCCAGTACCCAGGACCTTTTCCCCATGCTGTCCCACCACGCAGGGGACTGTCCAACGTCACGAAGCTGCTCTGGTTCAGCAAGAGGCCTTACTGGCTGGGACATTCTCAACTCTGTCGAGATGTGATGACTTCCCATAAAACAGATTTCTGGATCAATTTTCCCCTGCAACGCCTTCTGCTCCAGTTCATCAGAAATCAAGTGCCCGTGCAGGTTAACCCCCTGCTGAAACCTCGTCTTTGTTGCCGCCTCCCCAACGGGTTCTCAGGTGATCCGAGTGCTTTGGAAGGGGTTTTTCACCCAATGTTCTCTCTCCTGCCGAGCTGCAACCTCGCGATTTTTCCCCAACCGACCCGTCCAGATAGCATATATCATCACCCTGCTGTCGGAAAAAAAGCCCTAGCCTGGGCTAACTGCTGTGTGGGATGCCCAAAAGTCCCTGCGTGCCATGCTACTCTACCTTTTGCTTGAAGAATTTCAAGCGGAGTGTTTCAAGATCCCACCAGGGTCCTGACTCAGCCAAACAAAGCTTCCTGACCTCAGCCAAGGTCGGCGCAGCGTGACGGAACTATGCCATCCAGTCCGCACGGTGGCAGCAGCGAGTGGCTCTGAACGACGAGGCGCCTCACAGTGTGTTTTTGAAGGCGTCTTTCCGACACCATCCAAGATGAAACTGGCCACTTGGGAAACCACCGGACAACCTCGAGTCCCTGATCAAGTTGCTTCACGCATAGACCAGCGTCTGAGAGAGAGAAGAGCTCAACCGTAGATCTCTCACCCTAGTCCTATCGGTCCAGCTCCGAGTCTTCCACCCTTTATCCTCGTGGACTCCACCGGAACTCCATGCAGGTTGGACGCATCTCCCAGGCTGTGAGAGAGACGACCGGATAACGGACGATGCTGTCTAATGATTGCGGCAAACCGGGCCATTTCCTCTCCACGTGTCCGGGCTACCAGGGAAAACGCACCTCTCCCGTGCAGGCCTGGGAGGACTGTAACGGGAAACCATACAACCGCCTCCCATCCATCCAACTCCCGCCTTGCTGTATTTCCCAGTTACCCTGTCCTGGGACAACCACGAAGCTTCCCCTTCAAAAGCCTTGGTAGGACTCTGGAGCCGCCAGGTAACTTCATGGATGAGTGTTTGGTTCGAAGAAAATGGCGTTCCCTCTGAACCTCTTAGTGGACCCCAAAGGGTTACTACGTTGGATGGCAAGGCCTTGGGATACTGGGACTTGTCACTCGTGTCACTTACCCTCTTTGCGACTGTCAGTTTCCCAACACCAGAAGTGATGAACTTTCATCTTGACCTCGTGTTCCGAGTTCCCTCTCGTGCCTGGGATACCCCTGCTGCACAGCCATAACCCTCAACATCGACCTGGTCTGTGGGCCACTATCAAGCAGTGGGCGTCCTACTACCCAAGCCACTTGTATCTTCCCTAGTTCCCCGAGTTCCCCTCCCGATTCTCTAGCAATCCCATCGACCGGTCCGAGTTCCCGAGTGTTAACCATGACCTCAAACTTGGTATTTAGCAAACAAGAGGGCCACCAAACTACCACCCATAGACTTACGATTGCCCCCATCGAACCTGTTTCGGGCAACCTGCCCCCCCAGGGGTCGATTTCTTTTCCCTCATCTCCCCCACCGAACGAGCTGCTATGGATACCTACATCTAAGGACGCTCTGCAGCAGGGCCCTCATGCGTCCATCCACCTCGCCGAATTACGGGAGCAGGGTTTTGCCTTTGTGGCAAAAAAGACGGTGGATTACGACCTTGCATCGGAACTACCGGGGGGACTTAATGCCCATAACCTGTCCGGTAACCGCTAACCGCCTACCCCTTGATGGCCACAGCCTTGAGCTGCTCCAGGAAAGCAGTGGTCTTCACTAAGCTGACCTGCGGAACGCATACCATCTTGTGCGGATTCAAACCCGGTGACGATGAAGACCCGCTTTCAACACGCCTACTGTCGTCACTACCGAATACTTGGTGATCCCTTCGCCTGACCAACGCCCCGGCTGTGTTCCCAAGCGCTTCATAACGATGTTGCTTAGGATATGCTTCGTGTTTGTTTACTTGATGACATCCTCCATCTTTTCGAGCCTCCCTTCAAGAACAACACTAAGCATGTCAGACAAAGTGCTCAAACGCCTCCTAGACAGCCATTTGTACGTTAAGCCGGAAAAGTGTTGAATTCCATTCCTCTCGAGTACAATTCCTGGGATTTGCTAGTTGGAAACCCGGTCGAGTCCAGATGACCCCAAGAAGCGTAGGGGCCGGAGCGGGAGTTGGCCCATTCCCAAGGTCCGTTGAGGAAGTTCAGCGTTTCCTGGCCACTAACTTTTACCGCAAGTTCATCAAGAACTTTCAGCTCCGGTGCAGCCCCCTCTCTCAGCTGTAACAAGGGTGGCAACACAAAGGTTTCTGTGGGGAAGAGAAGGCGAGACGGCCTTCCCAAGGACTCAGAGCCAGCGCATCCTCTCTGCTCCCCATTCCTGACACTACCGACGGCGATTGACCTATTTGTAGGTGGAGGTTTTAGACGCATCAGAGGTGCGTGTTGGCAGCTGTCCTTCTCAGAGGGGGGAGACAAGAGGCTTCATCCTATGCGCCGCTTCTCTTCACCGGCTTTACCCCGCGAAGGGAATTACGATGTGGGGGATCGTGAACGTCCTAGCGGTTAAGATGGCATTGAAGGAATGAGACACTGGCTCGAGGGGCTTCTTAACCATTTTCAACAAGCTGCTTACGACCACAAAAATCTGGAGCTATATCCAGCAGGTGAAGCGGTTGAACTCCAGACAAGCCTCGTTATGGTCTCTTTTCTCAAAGCCGATTCCCAGTTATATCCTCACCTATAGACCCGGGTCGAAGATCTCAAACCGGACGCCTTGTCACGAGTCTACTCTCCTTTGCCATTCGAGAAGATACTACATGACTGTTCCTTCCTGCGCTAAGATCGTGGCTCCAATCTCGCTGCAAGCTTGAGGATAACGTGAGACAAGCTCAAGCCATCGAACCGGGTCCTAAGCGAGCTCCTGCAATCGGTTGTTTTGTTCCCAAGGCAGCAAGATCCCAAGTCCTTCTGGGGGCACTCCTCTCGCCTCACCTGTCACCCAGGGGCGTAAGGTTCCGCCACCTTGGAGTTTCATTCAGCGTAAAGTTCTGGTGCCCACCATAAAGAGAAGACGTTTGCCCACTTGTCGTCAAGGCTGTCCCGTTTTTGCTTTTGCCAGGCGCCAAATCTTCCTCACCCTCCGCCCTCAAGGACTCCTTCACCCTTTATCTATTCCCCACCCGACCCTGGTCCCATATCTCGTTGGACTTTATTACTACCTTCCTCCGTCCCATGGTAATACTACTATCCTAGTCATCATCGACAGGTTCTAAGCGGCCAGTTTGTTCCCTTGACCCAAATTACCTTTCTGCAAGGAAACAAGCTGAGTTGGTTGATATAACCCATGTGTTCCGAGTCTTTGGCATTTCCGCAAGATGTGGTTTCCGGACAGAGGGGTCCCCAGTTTCGCCTCAAGGTTTTGAAGGCCTTCTGGCCAAACTCATAGGGGCCACGGCCAGTTTATCTTCAGGCATACCATCCGGAGTCAACCAACGGCCAAAACCGAGAGGATGAAGCAGGAGCTTGCGAAACCACCCTCAGATGTATGGTTTCCAACCCAACCCGTCCACATGGTCAATCTTCATTGTTTGGGCCGAGTACGCGCCACAACAACCTTGTGCCCTCCTCCACTGGTATATCCCCCACGAGTGTTGTCAGTTTGCTATGCTCCTCTATTGTTCCCGGACCAGGAAGGCAGAAGTCAGAGTGCCTTCAGCCTCGAGTTCCATTCCAGACGCTGTCGGCTTACGTTGGAAGAAAGGCCCGTCTTAATCTTCTGCGTTCCTCACAGCAAGTTTACCCAGCGACAAGCCAACAAGACGTCGCCCGTTCCCGGTCCTACCCTGTACCCCGGCCAGAGAGTATGGCTCTCAACAAAAGAACTTACCGCTCACGGTGGAGTCTCGTAAGCTGTCCCAGAGACATCGGTCCCTTTAAGATTGCCAGGAGAGTCCAATCCCGTTACTTTTCGCCTGCACTACCCAGATCCCTTAAGATCAATCAACATTTTCACATTTCTTTATTTAAAACCTGTTGTTTTTTCTCCCCTTATCCCGGCAGGGCAGACCTCCCCCTCCCGCCCCGGTCATCGGAGGCCAGTCGGCCTTATACCGTCCACCGCGATAACTGGATTCCCGCCGGGTTGCAGCGGTCCTGCAGATATCTGGTGACGGGGAAGGCTACGGGTCCCGAGGAGCGCTCCTGGGTCCCTGCCAAGGACATACTTGCGAACCCGTCTGACCTTCATTCGTCAGTTCAGGGCCCTCCACCCTGAGAAGGGCTGGTAGAACGTCAGGAAGCCGTTTCCTAGGAGGGGATTCTGTCAGGTTTTGCCAGGACTGTTCAGGTTTTGTCACTAATGATCCCCATTGCACCTTTTTTGTACCTTTTTTGTTTTTTTCCTTGCTCTAAATTATTGTTATGCACCTTGGTGTGCGTTCCCTTGTTAGTATTTAAACCCTGTGTTTCCTCAGTTCTTTGCCTCAGTGTTCTGTATGTAGCACCCAGCCCAAGCCTTGTTGTGAACATATTTCTCTATTGGATTTTCCAGAGGTTCTCTGCTTTAGTGCTTGTGTTATTTTGATAAGTCTTTTGAGGTGTTTTCCCTGCTTTTTACCACTTCTTTGTGGATGTTTCTTATGTGGAGCCACAAACCAACAGAGCCCACACCAACAACAGAGCCCACCACCAACAGAGCCCCAGACCAACAGGAGCCCACACCAAACAGAACCCCAGACAACAGAGCCCACACCAACAGCGCCCAGACCAACAGAGCACCACCACCAACAGAGGCACCACACCAAAAAACAGAGCACCCACCACCAACAGAGCCCCAAACCATCCAGAGCCCAACACCAACAGAGCCCACACTACCAGAGCACCATACCAACAGAACCCACAACAAGAGATCACCACACCAACAGAGCCCACACAAGAGAAACACCACACTAACCAGCCTGGTCTCATAGACTTAAACGTAACATAGTAAATGTATATCCGGCGAAAATTAGTTAGTATGATTGTTACATTTGGATTGGTTACAAAGAAGAAGATGGACTTAATGCCAAAAAACGAAAAGTAGGCGGGTGGCATATAATGCAAAGTCTTAGCAACACAAAGGTTACGTGTTCGTACCTCATCATGGACAACTTAGCATTTTTAAGCTAATTAAACCAACTTGAAAAAACACTTTGCTTGACACCACAGAGTCATAAATCAAATCAGAATGTTAGTTGTCATATGCCGCCCGGAATACAAACAGGTTGTAGACTTTACATTGAAATTGCTTACTTTCAAGCCTTACCTTTCTGGGATATTGTGTGACTGTTAGCGTTCCCGCATGCCAACTTTCAGTGAAAATGCGAGTGCAAAAATTCAAATAAATTTACTTATAAAAAAATTTAACTTTCATGAAATCACACATCACATAGTACAAAATTAAAGCTACATTTGTTGTGATCCAGGCAGATTTCAAAAAAGGCTTATGACGAAAGCACACCAAACGATTATGTTAGGGTCAGTACCTAAGCCACAGAAAAGCAGAGCCATTTTTCCAGACAAAGAGCAGGAGTCACAAAAAGCAAAATAGAGATGAAATTAATCACTAACCTTTGACGATCTTCATCAGATGACACTCATAGGACTCATGTTACACAATACATGTGTTAAACGATCGCTGTGTGGTAGAAGGATCGGACCAAAGCGCAGCGTCGGTAAGTGTTCATGATGATTGTTAATGTCAAACGCCAGAACACTAAACAAAACCAATAAACAAATGATCAAACCGAAACAGTCACCGCTGTGGCGACAAAACCACTTGACACGGAAACAAACACCCACAAACCAAAAGACAAAACAGGCTACCTGACTTTTTATAGTTAGAAGCATCAAACAAGGTTCTATAGACCTGTTTGACATCTTAGTGGAAAGCCTTAGCAAGTGCAACATGACCCCCATTACACTGTACTCTTGGATAGGCAAAAGAGTTAAACACTACAAACCTCAGATTTCCCACTTCCTGGTTGGATTTCTTCTCGGTTTTTGCCTGCCCATATGGAGTTCTGTTATACTCAACAGACATCATTTCAAACAGTTTTAGAAACTTCAGAGTATTTCTATCCTTTTAGGACAGAGTACATTTACATTACATTTACAGGCATTGAGCATACGCTCTTATCCAGAGCGACTTACAAATAACAGGCAGTTTACTCTGGCACCTTTTTATCCCAAGCTACTCAATACTGCCCCAACCTGTCCCAAAGAAGTTAACCAGCAATGGCAGTTTTAGGAAAAATAAGTGTTAGGTAAAAAATAAGATAAGTAAGCCATTTGCTGTAGCCATTTTTTGATTAGCTGTTCAGAGTCTTAAAATGGCATGGCTGGGGTTAGAAGCTGTTAAGAAGCCTTTTGGACCTAGACATGGCGCTCCGGTACCGGTTGTTGTGCGGTAGCAGAGAGGACAGTCTATGACTAGAGTGGTTGGAGTCTTTGGCTATTTTTGGGACCTTCCTCTGACACCACCTGGTATAGAGAGTCCTGGATGGCAGGAGTTGTCCCCCAGTGATGTACTGGGCCGTACACAATACCCTCTGTAGTGCCTTGCGGTCGGAGGTCGAGCAGCTGCCATACCAGGCAGTGATGCAAAAGTCAGGATGCTCTCGATGGTGCAGTTGTATACTTTTTGAGGATCTGGGACCCATGCCAAATCTTTTCAGTCCTCCTGAGGGGGAATAGGCTTTGTCGTGCCCTCTTCATGACTATCTTGTGTGTTTTGGACAATGATAGTTGTTGGTGATGTGGACACCAAGGAACTTGAGCTCTCAACCAGCTCCACTACAGCCCCGTCGATAAAATTGGGGGTGTGCTCGCGTCCTCCTTTCCTGTAATCCACAATCATCTCTTTTGTCTTGATCACGTTGAGGGACAGGTTGTTATCCTGTGCACCACACGGCCAGGTCTCTGACCTCTCCCTATAGGCTGTCTCATCGTTGTCGGTGATCAGGCCTACCATAGTCATTAACATTCCATAATATGTTATAACAGCTGACATAACTTGTCATAAGCTGTCCTGAAAGGGTCATTTCATGACCCATATATTTACACCTGTTGTGAGCTAGATAGCGTTATTTTAGACTGGTTATGACACCTACATACAGTGGCTTGCAAAAGTTGTCACCCCTTTGGCACTTTTCCTATTTTGTTACCTTACAACCTGGAATTAAAATAGATTTTGGGGGTTTGTATTATTCGATTTACACAAACATTGCCTACCACTTTGAAGATGCAAAACATATTTTTTATCGTATAACAAACAAGAAATAAGACAAAATAACAGAAAACTTGAGCGTACATAACTATTCACCCCCCAAGTCAATACTTTGTTAGAGCCACCTTTTGCAGCAATTACAGCTGCAAGACTCTTGGGTATGTCTCTATAAGCTTGGCACATCTATCCACTGGGAATTTTGCCCATTGTTCAAGCAAATCTGCTCCAGCCCTTTAAGTTGGATGGGTTCCGCTGGTGTACAGCAATCTTTAAGTCATACAACAGATTCTCAATTGGATTGAGGTCTGGGCTTTGACTAGAACATTCCAAGACATTTAAATGTTTTCCCTTTAACCACTCGAGTGTTGCTTTACAGGAGGCTTAGGGTCATTGTCCTGCTGGAAGGTGAACCTCTGTCCCACTCTCAAATCTCTGGAAGACTGAAACATGTTTCCCCAAGAATTTCCCTGTATTTAGCACCCCCCATCATTTTCTTTCAATTCTGACCAGTTTCTCAGTCCCTGCCGATGAAAAACATCCCCACAGCATGATGCTGCCACCACCATGCTTCACTGTGGGGATGGTGTTCTCGTGGTGATGGGTTTGCGCCAGACACAGCGTTTCCTTGATGTCCAAAAAGCTACATTTTAGTCTCATCTGACCAGAGTACCTTCTTCCATTAGTTTGGGGAGACTCCAACATGCCTTTTGGCGAGYACCAAACGTGTTTGCTTATTTTTTTATTGAAGCAATGGCTTTTTTCTGGCCACTCTTTCTTAAAGCCCAACTCTGTGGATTGTACGGCTTAAAGTGGTCCTATGGACAGATACTCCAATCTCCRCTGTGGAGCTTTGCATCTCCTTCATGGTTATCTTAGCTCTCTTTGTTGCCTCTCTGATCAATGCCMTCCTTGCCTGGTCTGTGARTTTTGGTGGGCGGCCCTCTSTTGGCAGGTTTGTCGTGGTGCCATATTCTTTCCATGTTTTAATAAAGTGTTTAATGGTGCTCCGTGGGATGTTCAAAGTTTCTGATRTTTTTTTATAGCCCAACCCTGATCTGTACTTCTCCACAACTTTGTCMCTGACCTGTTTGGAGAGCTCATTGTTCTTYATAGCRACACTTGCTTGGTTGTGCCCCTTGCTTAGTGGTGTTGCAGACTCTGGGGCCTTTCAGATCAAGTGTATATATACTGAGATCATGTGACCTTTATTTAGCTAATTATGTGACTTCTGAAGGTAATTGGTTGCACCAGATCTTATTTAGGAGCTTCATAGCAAAGGGGGTGAATACATATGCAGGCGTGCACCACATATGCACACACCACTTCCCTGCCAAGATGTTTCCATTTGTTTGAAGGTTTGATCCTTAAAAGTCGTTTGTTGTTGCTGTAATGAATTCTTTACAGTCATGTTTTTTTCATTATATTTTAAACAACTTCATGACACTGTCAAGAAGCATTATGACCATCATGTGTCACTTTACATGGACTATCAAAATACACTTTATAACACTGTCAAGAAGCATTATGACCATCAAAATCATATAAGCCAAAAAGGCTTATCAGGTACATGCCCTTATATCAGTCATCAGTCATCAGTCAAAAAGAGGGTGTCTTGTCCTGCTTGTCCTGTTCCTGAAATCTGTTCCTGCGTTCATCCCAGTCATCGGCAACAGAGCATTGGGATACGTGCATGTCTGACATCAATGTGTGCACAATTACAATGATAATTGAATATGGTCAATTTCAGAAAATGTTACATAACAAAAACATACTGTTGACACGTAGGCTATGGTGTAATGGAATGTTTTGCCTTGTGTGGTAGGTTTTTAAGGGTTGTCATTCCACGACTGGTCTATAGGTCACCGCACAAAGAGGCAAAAACAGACTTACCCCCATCGCGACG
>NW_019942534.1:28529-33478 GCF_002910315.2 Salvelinus sp. IW2-2015 | reverse complement strand
ACTGCCAGTGATTAATCGATTCTGACAGGCGAGAGATTATTTCCCTTCTTTTTGCTAAAGTATGTCAGAAATAGCACAGGTAGAGAATAGCCCTCCACTTCCTCCCCTGAGGGAACTGTTCTACATTAAAATCAGAAAGGTGTTTCTGCATTGCTGTAGATGTATGATACAGTAGATCAGTCATGTAGAGTGGAGCTGACCCCTGGTAAACCCTGGTAATGATCACTGCTCTGGGTGGCAGCTGAGACAGTGGCTGTCAGGGGACATTTCTAAATCACTGTCCCTATGGGTACTCAATGTCCCAAAGTAAAAGGAGGGAGTCAATGGGGGAAGGAAAGGAGGAGAATGAGTCAGCAAGAATATCCCCACCGCTTTCCAATGTTTTGAAATGTTTATTTAGCCAGGTAACTCATTGAGAACCCTTTCTCTTCTACAAAAACAACCATGTGTCTATCCAGCCAGTATCTCCAGCCCGCCAGACAGCCAGCCTGTGTCTCTGACAGCAGGTAGAGGCTGACTGACTGACTGGTGCCTGCATGGCTTTAGGGCCATAGACCTCTGTTTATGTGGGACTGGGAAATGACAACAGGCCCCTGACCAAGCCTCATCTCCCAGGGAACAGTGACCAGAAATAGGCTGGCTGTCAGAGAACAGGGACCAGAGATAGGCTGGCTGTCAGAGAACAGGGACCAGAGATGGGCTGGCTGTCAGAGAACAGGGACCAGAGATAGGCTGGGCTGTCCAGAGAACAGGGACCAGAGATGGGCTGGCTTGTCAGAGAACAGGACCAGAGATGGGCTGGCTGTCAGAGAAACAGGGACCAGAGATGGCTGTCTGTCCAGAAACAGGGACCAGAATAGGCTGGCTGTCAGAGAACAGGGACCAGAGATAGGCTGGCTGTCATTGGTGAGGGCTGTGTGAGGACCAGGGCTTTGACATGTTGTGACATACTCTTCTCATTAGGTTTCCCACAGTCACATGTGTGTGTTCAATTATCCCTGTCAACAGCAGCCTGGACCTGTCGGTCTGGCTGAAACACACACACACTCACTCTCTGTCTCGTTCTCACACACATGCTCGCACTCACGCATGCACACACACACACACACACACACACACACACACACACACACACCACACACACACACACACACACACACACACACACACACACACACACACACACACACACACACACACAACACACACACACACACACACACACACACACACACACACAGTAATGGTCAGAACACTGCCCTCTGATCTCCACTCTGAACCTATGGGTGTTATTCATACAAGTTGACCACCGCAGTCCGTGGTAAATGACTAGCTGTTTAATTTCTTTATTGATTAATTTACTAAATTGATGCATGAATCATCAGGATTAGTGTTTATTGTTTATGTTTTGTTATTCTCGGTATTGGAAAATAGGTTTCATGCATCAAACGCGATAAACGCGAATACTCTAGGTGTGGTTGAGTTAGAGTAACAAGAGTTTAAATCAATAGGATTTTGAATTTAGGACTACTAAATCTACATTTCTACAGATATAGGATCTTCATTTGAGCCAATTTGCTAAAGCAGGAAAATAATCCTGCAGCAACAGGAAATTTGAATTATTACGTGGATTATAATTTATGGACATTTTTGTAGGGGTTGAAACTGTTTTCATAGGGGAAAATAAAGTCTGAAATGTGTAAGTGGAGAGAATGGGGAGAATGGCCCTAGCCCTCACCCTCCGATCCAACAGGTCCCAGACGTGCTCAATGGGATTCATGGCTCTTCGCTGGCCATGGCAGAACACTGACATTCCTGTATTGCAGGATATCACGCACAAAATGAGCAGTATGGCTGTTGGCATTGTCATGCTGGAGGGTCATGTCAGGATGAGCCAGCAGGAAGGGTACCACATGAGGGAGGAGGATGTCTTCCCTGTAAYGCAAAGCGTTGAGATTGCCTGCAATGACAACAAGCTCAGTTCGATGAGGCTGTGACACACCGCCCCAGACCATGACGGACCCTCCACCTCCAAATCGATCCCGCTCCAGAGTACAGGCCTCAGTGTAACGCTTATCCCGTTGACGATAAATGCGAATCCGACCATCACCCCTGGTGAGACTTCATTGAGACTCGTCAGTGAAGAGCACTTTTTGCCAGTCCTGTCTGGTCCAGCAATGGTGGGTTTGTGCCCATATGCGACGTTGTTGTCGGTGATGTCTGGTGAGGACCTTCCTTACAACAGGCCTACAAGCCCTCAGTCCAGCCTCTCTCAGCCTATTGCGGGCAGTCTGAGCACTGATGGAGGGATTGTGCGTTCCTGGTGTAACTCGGGCAGTTGTTGTTGCCGCCATCCTGTACCTGTCCCACAGGTGTGATGTTCGGATGTACCGATCCTGTGCAGGTGTTGTTACACGTGGTTTTCCACTGCGAGTATGATCAGCTGTCCGTCCTGTCTCCCTGTAGCGCTGTCTTAGGCGTCTCCCAGTATGGACATTGCAAGTCCTCATGCCTCCTTGCAGCCTGCCTAAGGCACGTTCACACAGATGAGCAGGGACCCTGGGCATCGTTCTTTTGGTGCTTTTAAGAGTCAGTAGAAAGGCCTCTTTAGTGTCCTAAGTTTTCATAACTGTGACCGTAATTGCCTACCGTCTGTAAGCTGTTAGTGTCTAAACGACTGTTCCACAGGTGCATGTTCATTTATTGTTTATGGTTCATTGAACAAAATCAAATCAAATAAAAGTGTATTTGTCATGTGCGCCGAATACAACAGGTCCTTACAGTGAAATGTTTACTTACAGGCTCTAACCAATAGTGCAAAAAAGGTATTAGGTGAATAATAGGTAAGTAAAGACATAAAAACAACAGTAAAAAGACAGTAAAAAATAACAGTAGCAAGGCTATATACAGTAGCGAGGCTATAACAGTAGCGAGGCTACATACAGGCACCGGTTAGTCGGGCTTGGGAAACAGTGTTTAAACCCTTTACAATGAAGATCTGTGAAGTTATTTGGATTTTTACGAATTATCTTTGAAAGACAGGGTACTGAAAAAGGGACGTTTCTTTTTTTGCTGAGTTTAGTACCTCCAGTTCCTATGTTCACAGCTCTGATCCGCTCTACATCCAGTCATCCTCCCTCTCCCCCATACACATCCACCAGCCAAAGGCACACACACACATCAAATCATTTATATAGCCCTTCTTACATCAGCTGATATCTCAAAGTGCTGTACAGAAACCCAGCCTAAAACCCCAAACAGCAAGCAATGCAAGCAATGCACACACAGACACACAGACACACATACAGTTTACCCACCTCTTTACTTACCACTACATCACTGTTTGGGGTCAATTCCATTTCATTCAGTCAGTCAATTCAAKRGAGTGAAGGGATGAACTAATGTTCCAATTCAAGAAATGAAAAGTGTCATTTATTTTCAATCAGGATTTTTTCAGTTGTTGAATTGGAACTTCAAATGGACTAAATTGAAATGGAATTGACCCAGCCCTGGACAAGACCAGCCTGGGTACTGAGCAGTCCTCTCCTTCAGGTCTATACTCTCCCGCTTCCTGTTCTCCTATCCTAAATGAATTTTCCCCGTCTGGTATTTCCAGGTTCACTAACCCTCTCTTTAATCTATCAAAACACTGTTTGATCAGGGAAGTGTTGGCATTTAGTTTCCCACCCTGGGTCCTTTACTGAGCTGTTGGGCTGTGTTATGACTAAACAAGCTTTCCGCCTCCCATACTGACAGCGGCCGAGTTACCATACACTGGCAACAGTGTGTGTGTGTGTGTCGATAATACACAAAAGCTGAAATTAAACAATACCAACATAACAGCTAAACATTACACATACAGAAGTTTCAACACAAGACAAGACATTACAAAGTCCTATATATATACAGTGGGGGAACAAGCATTTTGCTATACAACTGCCGACTCTGTCAGGTCCTCCCACCTACAAGCATCGTCTCTCTCTCTCTCTCTCTCTCTCTCTCTCTCTCCTCTCGTCTCCTCTCTCTCTCTCTCTCTCTCTCTCTCTCGTCATCTCTCTCTCTCTCTCTCTCTCTCTCTCTTCCTCTCTTCTTCTCCGTCTCTCTCTCTCTCTCATCTCTCTCTCTCTCTCCTCTCTCTCCTCTCTCTCTTCCTTTCTTCCTCTCCTCTCTCTCTCTCTCTCTCTCTCTACTATCACTAAGCATAATTCCTAAGTCAGTCCGGCTCATCACAAAACAGAACACTTCACAGTTCTACCTTGAGACTAATATGGATTCCCTTACATAAACACTTCAATACAGACTACGTATATAACTACACAGCAACCTCGGAAACCAGCCAGGAATGGATTGCAGATTTGCCATTGCACAGTGTGACAGTCGCAAATCTATTTTCAGTTGGCTTATTCATACACACAGACCGACTAGTATGTACTTCATACCTTGCGCTGCAAGAAAGACGTACTGTATGGTCAGCCACTCTATCCCAACCATTCTAGAGTTTCCTCTGAGGGCCATCAAACAGACATCCCCAGCATTCACCCTATAAAGATCAGCATCCATTCATGTAAACAGCATTCACTCATGAGGGCCGTCCCAGACGTTATTACCACCCACAGAAATAACCCATCCATTTGCAAAAACCCAAAGAAGCCCATCACCAACCTCACAGCTTAAACATTCCACCACTGACAACAGCGCCATTGCAAATGAAAACTGTAAAATGGTCCGCATTGAGCAAGTCCCAACATCTCTGCGAGTGTATTTGTTGGCCTTGGCACCTTAATGATAACCATTTCCCTTGACACCTTTTATTGCATAACTCATTTCCGCGTTGACACTTGTATGCATAATCCATTTCCTTGACAGCATCTAAAGGCGATCATTATCTGCAAAGGATGGTTCTTGCCCACTAAAACTCTGTGAAATTCAGTGGCTTGTCCAATCTCCTT
>NW_019942534.1:24536-28054 GCF_002910315.2 Salvelinus sp. IW2-2015 | reverse complement strand
TATCTACCTCACTTGCTTTGGCAATGTTAACACATGTTTCCCATGCCAATAAAGCCCCTTGAATTGAATTGAATTGAATTGAGAGAGAGAGAGAGAGAGAGAGAGACTCACTACCCCTGCATTGCAAATGACTTCTGCCTGTGTCACGTCTTTACATTTTTAATCATTAAGACTTGAACCCCACAGCAGCACCATTGTAGGAGAGAGGGAGATAACGTGAATGAGAGAGAGAAAATATGCCTGGGGAACTTTTTTACTGCTGGTCTGTCTGACTGAGAGAAAGTCCTTGGTCATGATATTGATCCTTTTTTCGTTTCCTTGCCTCCTTTATTAGATTCTAGTCTGTGGACTCTAACTGGGCCCAGAGGAGAAACCTGCTGGGATTCATTGGCGTGAAATTGTTGATTGCGTCGAAATTCACATTTATAATAGAGGGAGCTGTTTACTTTTTATTTGGCTCCATGTTCACAGATGCCCTGGAATTGAAAGCATAAATCTTGCTGTGGTGAAGTAGGGGGAAAACCCTCCAGAACTGGAAACAGTAGGAATAGAGGGGCCTGGCCCTGCATAGGGAAATAGTGTTACACTGGACTGGCACACACCCCATAGGGACAGAGACGAGGGTGGGGTGGTGGGGAGGTTGGTGGGTGGACTGGCCAAGACTGCAATCTCTCTCTCTATCTCTCTCTCTCTCTCTCTCTCTCACCCATGTCATCTAGGCTGAGACTGCACATTTGTCTGCGGCACACCCCCCCAGTTAGTCTGGCCTCTTTCACTCGCTCTCTCTCTCCCCCTCTCTCCTCTGCCAGCCGATGAACAATCCTCACAATCCTCCACCGGCTGCTCCCGGGAGTCCTTGGGGATGGAGCATAGCTTCTAGGCTTTCAGGCCTGCCTGTGTTATCCTGGGGAGGAAGCCAGAGAAGGCTGGGCAGCAGCCGCCCTCCACCACCCACCACCTGCCCCGGCTACAGTTTATCCCCAGTTAGCCAGCTGGGCTGGGTGGACACTGAGTGGCCACTGAATGAGCTCTCTGGCTTCTCTCTGGTCTCCTCTGTTATGCCTGCTGTGTCTGAAGCTGGAGGAGGATGGGAGGAGGAGAGGAGGGAGGGGAGACACTCAAGAGGCCAGGGCCGGCCCAGCAGTATGTTCCCTCTTTCCTGTCATTGTTGAGAGTCAAGTGCTGCGCTGCATGGGGGTCAGAGTTAGCTGAGCTAAACCAAGACTTCTTTGGAGGATTGTGGTACCACCTCACAGACAATGGGATGGATGAGTGGCCAGCTTCTGTACTCCACAGTATCACACTTCCTGATTAGCAGAGAAACATTGCAGTACTAGAGAACCCAGCTGAGAGCCCTGCTATATATACAGTACAGCACCAGTCAGAGCATCCATACGTCCCTGTATGTGTGCTGTAGTAATCCCTCCCTCCTGATCTGTTGATTCATTGTCTAGACATGGCAGGCAGTCCCAGTGTGGATTCAGACTAACTCCTGCCTTTCTTCTCTCTGCTTTGATAACCACCACAAGCTGCTTTTATCCAACACGCTTCGCCTCGCCATCAAATCCCTGTAATCCAACCTAGGGACACGCCATCTTCCACACTCTTCCAGACTTGGAGAACTATAAAAAGCGTGATCCCTACGTTACTCGATACCCGTCTCCTGCCCTCTCGCCCGGGCCCCCGAGATATACTCAGATGTTCTGAGGGCAATGGTTGCTGGGATGCCAGCTGTGGTTTTAATGATTTTGCCCTAAGGCCCCAGATCAGCAGTGAGATAAATATAGTTCTGCTTTTACACAGAAAGGAGACCCATAGCCTTAAACRTCTCCACAAATTGTGTGTATCTGTTCGTGTGTGTACAAGTGTGCATGCATGGATTCCTGGTCTACTGTATGAGTTTGTTCATCTGTATCACAGCTACATGCATCAGTTTCACATATACAGTATGAAGTGTCAGTACAACTCTAGCATGATTGCATRGGTGTAAATATCTGAATATCAAACAACTCCAACATCAAACTGCCTCCTCCCTGCATCTTTTCCCTGCCAATGGAGACTATAACCTGTCCAGGTTTGACAGCAGAGTGGAAGGCAAGTCCTGCATATGCATCACAATTAGTGTCATGCGCTTCACTGCTCCTCCACCCACTTATTGATGGGCTGCTGAATCAAAGCTTTTAATTACAACTCCTCAAAAGAGCTCAGACCTCTCCGAAAAGTTAGATCTCTGATGGTGACAAGAGATATGTGCCGTGTCCAGTGACTGCATTGTTGTAACTGACCCTGTCTCCTCGCGTATCCTTGTTTTTCCTTGGTTGTATTCATTAGGACATACAACATTTTAAAACAAAAATAAGCCATTCGTATTGGACAAGTCCAGGTGATCCCTCCCTGATTCAATCTGTTTTCTTCCATTTGGTGCCTAATGAACACAACCCTTTTTTCCCCCTGACAGACATCGACGACTGCCAGTCAAACCCGTGCCAGAACGGAGGCACCTGTATCGACGAGATCAATTCCTTTGTGTGCCTGTGTCTGCCCAGCTACGGTGGAGCCACTTGTGAGAAAGGTAATATTTTATCGCTTAACACCTCTCTCATTAACTCACATCCCTGGGGGAAAGAGGAAGTGGTAATATTTATCAGTGGTGCAGCTTATGACAGAACACCTGTGCTCAGCTGGAGCCCCTCAAAGAGGAAGAATGCCTAGTGGGCATGAATGCAGCTATGCTGTTTGAAAAATGTAAATGGTTTTGAGCCTCCATTACATGAAAGCAGGTCTATGAAAGATAGACAGCCAGCCACAGCACTGTCTGAGAAACACAACACTTTAGGAGAATGTTTCTTTGTAGCACCAAGAGAAAAACCGAGAGATTGAGAAGAAAGAAGAAAGAGAGAAGGAAAGTGAAAAAAGGGGGAGTTTAAATAGAGATGGGCAGTGTACTAATGCRTATTTACCCCAGTAGAAGCCCAACCTCTGGTGTTTTCTCACCCACACCGTCAGCCTGTATCCTAGCAGCCCAGCTCTCTCTGCCTGCAAGGCTCTGAGTCTCCTTCTCTACCTGGGGCAGGGTAATGAGCCTTTACAGATCGATGCCTTACCCTGCAGAAAGAGACGGAGGAATGGAGAGAGCACGAGCGCGTGTATCCCAATCAGTGACGTGTGTGTAGAGATGGACAGGCCGTGAGGCGTAGAGGTTTGAGGCTCAGTGACGTGTGTGTGGAGATGGACAGGCCGTGAGGCGTAGAGGTTTGAGGCTCAGTGATGTGTGTGTAGAGATGGACAGGCCGTGAGTGAGGCGTAGAGGTTTGAGGCTCAGTGATGTGTGTGTAGAGATGGACAGGCCGTGAGGCGTAGAGGCTTGAGGCTCATTGATGTGTGTGTAGAGATGGACAGGCCGTGAGGCGTAGAGGTTTGAGGCTCAGTACTGTGAGGGTTCTAGTTCTCATCAACATGTATAGTATAACACTCATACTGTACAGTACTGTGAGGGTTCTAGTTCTCATCAACATGTA
>NW_019942534.1:18925-23529 GCF_002910315.2 Salvelinus sp. IW2-2015 | reverse complement strand
ATCTCATAACTGTTCTGGTACTGTGAGGGTTTAGGATTTCCTCAATCAACAGTATATATAACACTCATACTGCTTACAGTACTTGTAGGGTTTCTAGTTCTCAATCAACATGTTATAGTATAATTCACTCATATCTGTACAGTACTTGTGAGTTTCTAGTTATCTCATCAACATGATAAGTATACATTCAACGTCTCATCACATGTATAGTCATAACACTCATAGCTGTACGTACTACGTTGAGGGTTCTATTCTCATCAACATGTATAGGATAATCATCATACTGTACGGTACTGTGAGGGTCTAGTTCTCATCACATGTTTATAGTATAACACTCATATGTACGTACTGTGAGGGTTCGAGTTTCTCATCAACTGTATAGTATTAATCACTCATACTGGTACCGTACTGTGAGGGTTCTAGTTCTCATCAAATGTATAGTATAACACTCATACTGTTTTACCGGTATGTTAGGTTCTAGTTCTCATCACATGTATATATAACACGCATACTGTACCGGTACTGTGGGGGGTGTTCCTATTTCTCATTCAACATCGTATAGTTATAACACTCATTACTGTACAGTACTGTGGGGTTCTAGTTCTCATCAATGTATGTATAACAACTCATACTGACAGTACTGGTTGAGGGTTCTAGTGTCTCATCGAATGTTATAGTATACACCTCTACTGTAAGTACTGGTGAGGGTTTCTAGTTCTCATCAACATGTATAGTATAACACTCATACTGTACGGTACTGTTGAGGGTTCTAGTTCTCATCAACATGTATAGTATTAATCACTCATACTGTACAGTACTGTGATGGATCTAGTTCTCATCAACATGTATATAGTATAACACTCATATGTACGTACTGTGAGCGGTTCTATTCTCATCAACATGTTATAGTTAACATTTCAAAACATTCTTCATCAAACATTATAGATATAACATTCAACCATTCTCATCAAACATGTAAGTATAACACTCATACGTACATACTGGTGAGGGTTTATTCTCATAACATGTATAATATAATCACTCATACTGTACAGTACTGTGAGGTCGAAGTTTCATCAAATGGTTATAGTATAACACTCATACTGTTCGTTTACTGTGAGGGTTCTAGTTCTCATCAACATGTATAGTATAACACTCATACTGTTCGTACTGTGAGGTTCTAGTTCTCTATCAAATGTATAGTATAACACTCATACTGTACAGTACTGTGAGGTTCTAGTTCTCATCAACATGTATTAGTATAATCATCATACTGTACAGTACTGTGAGGGTTCTAGTTCTCATCAACATGTTATAGTTATACACATTCAACATTTCTCATCAACATGTATAGTATAACACTCATACTGTACGGTCTTGTGAGGTGCTATTCTCATCAACATGCTATAGTATAATTCACTCATACTGTACGGTACTGTGAGGGTTCTAGTTCTCATCAACATGTATAGTTATAACACTCATTACTTGTACGGACTGTTGCAGGGTTCTAGTTCTCATCAACATGTATAGTTATAATCACTCATACTTATACAGTATGGTGAGGGTTCTAGTGTCTCATCAAACATGTATGATATAACACTCATACTGTACGGTACTGTGAGTGGTTCTAGTTCTCATCAACATGTATAGTTATAACACGCATACTGTACGGTACTTGTGAGGGTTCGAGTTTCTCATCAACATGTATAGTATAACACTCATACTGCTACTAGTTACTGTGAGGGTTTAGTTCTCTCAACATGTATCAGTATAAACACTAAACTTTTACGTACTGTAGGGTTCTATTCTCATCACATGTTATAGTATAACACTCATACTGTACAGTACTGTGAGGCGTTCTAGCTTGCTCTCATCAACATGTTTAGTATAACACTCATACTGTACCTGGGTACGCTGAGGGTTCTATTTCTCATCAACATGTATAGTATAATCACTTCATACTGTACAGTACTGTTGAGGATTCTAGTTCTCATCAACCTACTGTATAGTTATAACACTCATACTGTTACAGTACTGTGAGGGTCTAGTTCTCAGTCAACATGTATTAGTATAAACATTCATACTGTACAGTACTGTGAGGGTTCTTGTTCTCCCTCTCTCCTGCATTTGGCACAAGTTTCATCAGCATCCACATCTTACATCTTCTCTGGCGATTGCATCTCTGGAAAAAGTACTTTTTGGTATGTCTAAGCCAACTCCCATGCCTCTATCGTATTCATTTCCCCCCGTAAACATCTTCGTACTTCTTGATCCCATTGTTCAAACTAAATCCATTCCGGGAAGCCGGGGTCCTAATTTGTCTCTTGTAACGAAACTAAAAACAGAAACACGTGGGTAGCCTTTCAGCTGAAATTGCAATCAGCTGTTTTGTGAATGATTAATATTCTCGCTGAGATTTCTATATGTTTCAAATATCGTTACTTGCAAGAATGCACGACATTGCCATCATTCTGATTGAATGTGTATGGGAGTACACAGGATATGAGAGTTGAATAGCAAAAAGAGGTCATGGATTTCAGGGGAATGTGGTCATGATGCATTTTGGTTTGAAAACAACTGCAAAATAGATTCACAGTTTGGTCACATACACTCTTTTTCGCTGACTGTGTGAAGAGTTTCACAATGTGACTTCAGTTTGAACCATGCATGTAGCAATGAAAAAAAACTGTAATGAAGTGTGTGTGTGTTGTGTCGTTGTGTGGTGTTGGCTTGTGTGGTGTTGTGTGTGTGTGTGTGTGTGTGTGTGTGTGTGTGTGTGTGTCATAAGGGCATACAGGCTCTGTATGACTTAAGTCGTTAAGTCGAGATACAGCCAGAGGAAACTGTTTATGACACTCATTATGCACCCATCAAGTCAAGGTACACTACATCACCAAAAGTATGTGGACACCCCTTCAAATTAGTGGATTTGACTATTTCATCCAGACCCTTTGCTGACAGCTGTATAACATCGAGCACACAGCCATGCAATTTCTATAGACAAACATTGGCAGTAGAATGGCCCATATTGAAGAGCTCAGTGACGTTCAACGTGGCAGCGTCATAGGGTGCCATCTTCCCAACAAGTCAGTTTCTGYCCTGCTAGAACTGCCCGTTCCAATGTATTTGCTGTTATTGGGAAGTGGAAACGTCTAGGAGCAACAACGGCTCAGCCGCGAAGTGGTAGAATGGGACTGCTGAGTGCTGAAGCGCGTAGCGCGTACAAATCGTCTGTCCTTGGTTGTAACACTCACTACCGAGTTCCAAACTGCCTCTGGAAGCAACGTCAGCACAAGAAGTGTTCATTGGGAGCTTCATGAAATGGGTTGCTATGGCATTGCAGCTGCACCCAAGCCTAAGATCACCATGCACCATGCCAAGTGTACGCTGGTGTGGTGTAAAACTCACCGCCATTGGACTCTGGAGCAGTGGAAACACGTTCTCTGGAGTGATGAATCACGCTTTACCATCTGGCAGTCTGACAGACGAATCTGGGTTTGGCTGACGCTAGGAGAATAGTACCTGCCCCAATGCATAATGCCAACTGTACATTTTGGTGGAGGAGGAATAATGTTCTGGGCTGTTTTTCATGGTTTGGGCCCCTTAGTTCCAGAAGGGAAATCTTAACGCTACAGCATACAATGACATTCTAAATTATTCTGTGCTTCCAACTATGTGGAAACAGTTTGGGGAAGGCCCTTTCCTGTTTTAGCATGACAATATCCCCATGCGCAAAGCAAGGTCCATACAGAAATGGTTTGTCRAGATTGGTGTGGAAGAACCTGACTGGCCTGCACAGAGCACTGACCTCAACCCCATCGAACATCTTTGCGATGAATTGGAACGCCGACTGTGAGCCAGGCCTAATCGCCCAACATCTGTGCCCGACCTCACTAATGCGCTTGTGGCTGAGTGGAAGCAGTTTCCTGCAGCAATACTCCAACATCTAGTGGAAAGCCTTCCCAGATGAGTGGAGGCTGTTATAGCAGCAAAGGGGGGACCAACTCCATATTAATGGGGRTGGCAGGTAGCCTAGTGGTTAGAGCGTTGGGCCAGTAACCGAAAGGTTGCAAAATCGAACCCCGAGCTGACAAGGTAAAAATCTGTCGTTCTGCCTCTGAACAAGGCAGTTAACTCACTGTTCCTTGGCCGTCATTGAAAATAAGAATTTGTTCTTAACTGACTTGCCTAGTTAAATAAAGGTTAAAAATGAATGCCCATGATTTTGCAATGAAATGTTCGATGAGCGGGTGTCCACATACTTTTGACCATGTAGTGTAGTTACGTGTGTATTTGAGGCAACTCTACCAATATTGCATCACATATGCACAACCGCTTGTTTGCCCAGTAGTTATTACCAATACCACAGAATACTGCTGCCCTTGATTGCCCTGCACAAGAGTAGAGGCAGTGGTGAATAGTACTTAAGTAAAAATACTTTAAAGTACTACTTAAGTYGTTTTTTTGGGGTATCTGTACCTTACTTTTTAGAACTTTTACTTTTACTCCACTACATTTCGAAAGAAAATAATATACTTTTTAAGGAGGACTACCAAACAGCACAGCTGAAGCATTTACCATCTCTCTCTCTCTCTCTCTCTCTC